>NW_027095229.1:0-28625 GCF_029207755.1 Chamaea fasciata | reverse complement strand
GCAGCTTGCATCTGGAAGAAATGCTGTTCCGTTCGGGATTGTAGGTGGCCGAGGCCAGTTGCCCGGATGAGAGAGTTGGGCACAAAGGATGTCCTGTTTCCAGAAGTAACTAAAGTCAGCTGCCCAGGTGCCTGATGTCAGTTTGTCGGCGGCCTTCGGCCCTCCAAGGGATGACAGGCTTCCTGCTTGTGGCAGCTTGCATCTGGAAGAAATCCTGTTCCGTTCAGGATTGTAGGCGGCCGAGGCCTGGTGCCCGGCAGAGGGAGTTGGGCACAAAGGATGGGCTGTTTCCAGGGGTAAGTAAGGTCAGCTGCCCAGGTGCCTGATGTCAGTTTGTAGGAGGCCTTTGGCCCTCCAAGGGAAGCTAGTCTTCCTGCTTGTGGCAGCTTGCATCTGGAAGAAATCCTGTTCCGTTCGGGATTGTAGGTGGCTGAGGCCAGGTGCTCAGCAGAGGGAGTTGGGCACAAATGATGGCTTTTTTCATGAGGAAAGTAAAGTCAGATGCCCAAGTGCCTGATGTCAGTTTTATGGAGGCCTTTGGTCCTCCATGGGAAGCCAGGCTTCCAGCTAGTAGCAGCTTGCATCAGGAAGAAATCCTGTTCCTTTCGGGATATTAGGTGGCCAAAGCCAGGGGCCCGGCAGAGGGAGTTGGGCACAAAAGATGGCCTGTTTCCAGGGGTAAGTAAAGTCCGCTGCCCAGGTGCCTGATGTCAGTTTGTAGGAGGCCTTTGGCCCTCCAAGTGAAGCCACGTTTCCAGCTTGTGGCAGCTTGCATCTGGAAGAACTCCTGTTCCGTTCGGGATTGTAGGTGGCCGAGGCCAGGTGCCCGGCAGGGGGAGTTGGGCACAAAGGATGGCCTGTTTCCAGGGGTAAGTAAAGTCAGCTGCCCAGGTGCCTGATGTCAGTTTGTAGGAGGCCTTTGGCCCTCTAAGGGAAGCCAGGCTTCCAGTTTGTGGCAGCTTGTATCTGGAAGAAATCCTGTTAAGTTCGGTATTGTAGGTGGCCGAGGCCAGGTGCCCGGCAGAGGGAGTTGGGAACAAATGATGTCCTGTTTCATGAGGAAAGTAAAGTCAGCTGCCCAGGTGCCTGATGTCAGTTTGTAGGAGGCCTTTGGCCCTCCAAGGGAAGCCATTCTTCCAGCTTGTGGCAGCTTGCATCTGGAAGAAATGCTGTTCCGTACGGGATTGTAGGTGGCCGAGGCCAGGTGCCCGGCAGAGGGAGTTGGGCACAAAGGATGGGCTGTTTCCAGGGGTAAGTAAAGTCAGCTGCCCAGGTGCCTGATGTCAGTTTGTAGGAGGCCTTTGGCCCTCCATGGGAAGCCACGTTTCCAGCTTGTGGCAGCTTGCATCTGGAAGAACTCCTGTTCCGTTCAGGATTGTAGGTGGCCGAAGCTGTGGGACCGGCAGAGGGAGTTGGGCACAAATGATGGCCTGTTTCCAGGGGTAAGTAAAGTCAGCTGCCCAGGTGCCTGTTGTCAGTTTGTAGGAGGCCTTTGGCCCTCCATGGGAAGCCAGGCTTCCTGCTTGTGGCAGCTTGCATCTGAAGAAATCCTGTTCCGTTAGAGATTGTAGGTGGCCGAAGCCTGGTGCCCGGCAGAGGGAGTTGGGCACAAATGATGGCCTTTTTCATGAGGAAAGTAAAGTCAGCTGCCCAGGTGCCTGATGTCAGTTTGTAGGAGGCCTTTGGTCCTCCATGGGAAGCCAGGCTTCCAGCTAGTAGAAGCTTGCATCGGGAAGAAATCCTGATCCGTTCGGGATTGTAGGTGGCCAAGGCCAGGTGCCCGGCAGAGGGAGTTGGGCACAAAAGATGGGCTGTTTCCAGGGGTAAGCAAAGTCAGCAGCCAAGGTGCCTGATGTCAGTTTGTAGGAGGCCTTTGGCCCTCCAAGGGAAGCCACGTTTCCAGCTTGTGGCAGCTTGCATCTGGAAGAGATGCTGTTCCGTTCGGGATTGTAGGTGGCCGGAGCAGGGTGCCCGGCTGAGGCAGTTGGGCACAAATGATGACCTGTTTCCAGGGGTAAGTAAGGTCAGCTGCCCAGGTGCCTGATGTCAGTTTGTAGGAGGCCTTTGGCCCTCGATGGGAAGCCAGGTTTCCTGCTTGTGGCAGCTTGCATCTGGAAGAAATGCTGTTCCGTTTGGGATTGTAGGTGGCCGAGGCCTGGTGCCTGGCAGAGGGGGTTGGGCACAAAGGATGGCCTGTTTCCAGGGGTAAGTAAAGTCAGCTGCCCAGGTGCCTGATGTCAGTTTGTAGGAGGCCTTTACCCTCCAAGTAAAGCCACGTTTCCAGATTGTGGCAGCTTGCATCTGGAAGAACTCCTGTTCCGTTCGGGATTGTAGGTGGCCGAAGCTGTGGGACCGGCAGAGGGAGTTGGGCACAAAGGATGGCCTGTTTCCAGGGGTAAGTAAAGTCAGCTGCCCAGGTGCCTGATGTCAGTTTGTAGGAGGCCTTTGGCCCTCCAAGGGAAGCAAGTCTTCCTGTTCAAGGCAGCTTGCATCTGGAAGAAATGCTGTTCCGTTCGGGATTGTAGGTGTCCTAGCCCAGTTGCGCGGATGAGAGAGTTCGGCACAAAGGATGTCTTGTTTCCTGAAGTAAGTAAAGTCAGCTGCCCAGGTGCCTGTTGTCAGTTTGTAGGAGGCCTTTGGCCCTCCATGGGAAGCCAGGCTTCCTGCTTGTGGCAGCTTGCATCTGAAGAAATCCTGTTCCGTTAGAGATTGTAGGTGGCCGAAGCCTGGTGCCCGGCAGAGGGAGTTGGGCACAAATGATGGCCTGTTTCATGAGGAAAGTAAAGTCAGCTGCCCAGGTGCCTGATGTCAATTTTTAGGAGGCCTTTGGCCCTCCAAGGGAAGCTAGTCTTCCAGTTTGTGGCAGTTTGCATCTGGAAGAAATCCTGTTCCGTTCGGGATTGTAGGTGGCCGAGGCCAGGTGCCCGGCAGAGGGAGTTGGGCACAAAGGATGGGCTGTTTCCAGGGGTAAGTAAAGTCAGCTGCCCAGGTGCCTGATGTCAGTTTGTAGGAAGCCTTTGGCCCTCCAAGGGAAGCTTGTCTTCCAGTTTGTGGCAGCTTGCATCTGGAAGAAATCCCGTTCCGTTCGGGATTGTAGGTGGGCGAGGCCTGGTGCCCGGCAGAGGGAGTTGGGCACAAAGGATGGCCTGTTTCCAGGGGTAAGTAAAGTCAGCTGCCCAGGTGCCTGATGTCAGTTTTCAGGTGTCTATTGGTCTTCCATGGGAAGCCAGGTTTCCTGCTTGTGGCAGCTTGCATCTGGAAGAAATGCTGTTCCGTTCGGGATTGTAGGTGGCTGAGGCGAGGTGCCCGGCAGAGGGAGTTGGGCACAAAGGATGGCCTGTTTCCAGGGCTAAGTAAAGTCAGCTGCCCAGGTGCCTGATGTCAGTTTGTAGGAGGCCTTTGGCCCTCCAAGGGAAGCTAGTCTTCCTGTTCAAGGCTGCTTGCATCTGGAAGAAATGCTGTTCCGTTCGGGATTGTAGGTGGCCGAGGCCAGTTGCTGGGCTGAGGGAGTTGGGCACAAAGGATGGCCTGTTTCCAGGGGTAAGTAAAGTCAGCTGCCCAGGTGCCTGATGTCAGTTTGTAGGAGGCCTTTGGCCCTCCAAGGGAAGCTAGTCTTCCAGCTGGTGGCAGCTTGCATCTGGAAGAAATGCTGTTCCGTTCGGGATTGTAGGTGGCCGAGGCCTGGTGCCCGGCAGAGGGAGTTGGGCACAAAGGATGTCCTGTTTTCAGGGGTAAGTAAAGTCAGCTGCCCAGGTGCCTCATGTCAGTTTGTAGGAGGCCTTTGGCCCTCCAAGGGAAGCCAGGCTTCCTGTTCAAGGCAGCTTGCATCTGGAAGAAATCCTGTTCCGTTCGGGATTGTAGGTGGCCGGAGCTGGATGCCCAGCAGAGGGAGTTGGGCACAAATGATGGCCTGTTTCATGAGGAAAGTAAAGTCAGCTGCCCAGGTGCCTGATGTCAGTTTGTAGGAGGCCTTTGGCCCTCCAAGGGAAGCCAGTCTTCCAGTTTGTGGCAGTTTGCATCTGGAAGAAATGCTGTTCCGTTCGGGATTGTAGGTGGGCGAGGCCAGGTGCCCGGCAGAGGGAGTTGGGCACAAAGGATGGCCTGTTTCCAGGGGTAAGTAAAGTCAGCTGCCCAGGTGCCTGATGTCAGTTTGTAGGAGGCCTTTGGTCCTCCATGGCAAGCCATGCTTCCAGCTTGTGGCAGCTTGCATCTGGAAGAAATCCTGTTCCGTTCGGGATTGTAGGTGACCCAGGCCTGGTGCCCGGCCGAGGGAGTTGGGCACAAAGGATGGCCTGTTTCCAGGGGTAAGTAAAGTCAACTGCCCAGGTGCCTGATGTCAGTTTGTAGGAGGCCTTTGGCCCTCCAAGTGAAGCGACGTTTCCAGCTTGTGGCAGCTTGCATCTGGAAGAAATGCTGTTCCGTTCGGGATTTTATGTGGCAGAAGCTGTGGGCCCGGCAGAGGGAGTTGGGCACATAGGATGGCCTGTTTCCAGGGGTAAGTAAAGTCAGCTGCTCAGGTGCCTGAAGTCAGTTTGTAGGAGGCATTTGGCCCTCCATGGGAAGCCAGGCTTCCTGCTTGTGGCAGCTTGCATCTGGAAGAAATCCTGTAACGTTCGGGATTGTAGGTGGCTGAAACTGTGGGCCCGGCAGAGGGAGTTGGGCACAAAGGATGGCCTGTTTCCAGAGGAAAGTAAACTCAACTGCCCAGGTGTCTGATGTCAATTTGTAGGAGGCCTTTGGCCCTCCAAGGGAAGCTAGTCTTCCAGTTTGTGGCAGCTTGCATCTGGAAGAAATGCTGTTCCGTTCGGGATTGTAGTTGGCCGAGGCCTGGTGCCCGGCAGAGGGAGTTGGGCACAAATGATGGCCTGTTGCATGAGGAAAGTAAAGTCAGCTGCCCAGGTGCCTGATGTCAGTTTGTAGGAGGCCTTTGGCCCTCCATGGGAAGCCCCGCTTCCAGCTTGTGGGAGCTTGCATCTGGAAGAAATCCTGTTCCGTTCGGGATTGTAGGTGGCCGAGGCCTGGTGCCTGGCAGAGGGGGTTGGGCACAAAGGATGTCCTGTTTCCAGGGGTAAGTAAAGTCAGCTGCCCAGGTGCCTGATGTCAGTTTGTAGGAGGCCTTTGGCCCTCCAAGGGAAGCCACGTTTCCAGATTGTGGCAGCTTGCATCTGGAAGAACTCCTGTTCCGTTCGGGATTGTAGATGGCCGAAGCTGTGGGACGGGCAGAGGGAGTTGGGCACAAAGGATGGGCTGTTTCCAGGGGTAAGTAAAGTCAGCTACCCAGGTGCCTGATGTCAGTTTGTAGGAGGCCTTTGGCCCTCCAAGGGAAGCAAGTCTTCCTGTTCAAGGCAGCTTGCATCTGGAAGAAATGCTGTAACGTTCGGGATTGTAGGTGGCCTAGCCCAGTTGCGCGTATGAGAGAGTTGGGCACAAAGGATGTCCTGTTTCCAGAAGTAAGTAAAGTCACCTGCCCAGGTGCCTGATGTAAGTTTGTAGGAGGCCTTGGGCCCTCCATGTGAAGCCAGGCTTCCTGCTTGTGGAAGCTTGCATCTGGAAGAAATCCTGTTCCGTTCAAGATTGTTGGTGGTCGAGGCCTGGTGCCCGGCAGAGGGAGTTGGGCTCAAAGGATGGCCTGTTTCCAGGGGTAAGTAAAGTCAGCTGCCCAGGTGCCTGATGTCAGTTTGTAGGAGGCCTTTGGCCCTCCAAGGGAAGCTAGTCTTCCTGTTTACGGCAGCTTGCATCTGGAAGAAATCCTGTTCCGTTCGGGATTGTACGTGGCCGAGGCCAGGTGCCCGGCAGAGGGAGTTGGGCACAAAGGATGGCCTGTTTCCAGGGGTAAATAAAGTCAGCTGCCCAGGTGCCTGATGTCAGTTTGTAGGAGGCCTTTGACCCTCCAAGTGAAGCCACGTTTCCAGCTTGTGGCAGCTTGCATCTGGAAGAACTCCTGTTCCGTTCGGGATTGTAGGTGGCCGAGGCCAGGTGCCTGGCAGGGGGAGTTGGGCACAAAGGATGGGCTGTTTCCAGGGGTAAGTATAGTCAGGTGCCCAGGTGCCTGATGTCAGTTTGTAGGAGGCCTTTGGCCCTCCATGGGAAGCCAGGCTTCCTGCCTGTGGCAGCTTGCATCTGGAAGAAATGCTGTTCCGTTCGGGATTGTAGGTGGCCGAGGCCAGGTGCCCGGCAGAGGGAGTTGGGCAAAAAACATGTCCTGTTTCCAGGGGTAAGTAAAGTCAGCTCCCCAGGGGCCTGATGTAAGTTTGTAGGAGGCCTTTGGCCCTCCATGGGAAGCCAGGTTTCCTGCTTGTGGCAGCTTGCATCTGGAAGAAATCCTATTCCGTTCGGGATTGTAGGTGGCCGAGGCCTGGTGCCGGCAGAGGGTGTTGGGCACAAAGAATGGGCTGTTTCCACGGGTAAGTAAAGTCAGCTGCCCAGGTGCCTGATGTCAGTTTGTAGGAGGCCTTTGGCCCTCCAAGGGAAGACAGGCTTCCAGTTTGTGGCAGCTTGCCTCTGGAAGAAATCCTGTTCCGTTCGGGATTGTAGGTGGCCGAGGCCAGGTGCCCGGTAGCGGGAGTTGGGCACAAATGATGGCCTATTTCTTTAGGAAAGTAAAGTCAGCAGCCCAGGTGCCTGATGTCAGTTTGTAGGAGGCCTTTGGCCCTCCAAGGGAAGCTAGTCTTCCTGTTCAAGGCAGCTTGCATCTGGAAGAAATCCTGTTCCGTTCGGGATTGTAGGTGGCCAAGGCCAGTTGCTGGGCTGAGGGAGTTGGGCACAAATGATGGCCTGTTTCCAGGGGTAAGTAAAGTCAGCTGCCCAGGTGCCTGATGTCAGTTTGTAGGAGGCCTTTGGCCCTCCAAGGGAAGCCATTCTTCCTGCCTGTGGCAGCTTGCTTCTGGAAGAAATGCTGTTCCGTTCGGGATTGTAGGTGGCCGAGGCCAGGTGCCCGGCTGAGGGAGTTGGGCACAAAGGATGTCCAGTTTCCAGGGGTAAGTAAAGTCAGCTGCCCAGGTGCCTGATGTCACTTTGTAGGAGGCCTTTTGCCCTCCAAGGGAAGCCACGTTTCCAGCTTGGGGCTGCTTGCATCTGGAAGAACTCCTGTTCCGTTCGGGATTGTAGGTGGCCGAGGCCAGGCGCCCGGCAGGGGGAGTTGGGCACAAAGGCTTGCCTGTTTCCAGGGGTAAGTAAAGTCAGCTGCCCAGGTACCTGATGTCAGTTTGTAGGAGGCCTTTGGTCCTCCAAGGGAAGCCAGGCTTCCTGCTTGTGGCAGCTTGCATCTGGAAGAAATACTGTTCCGTTCGGGATTGTTGGTGGCCGGAGCAGGGTGCCCGGCAGAGGGAGTTGGGCACAAAGCATGTCCTGTTTCCAGGGGTAAGTAAGGTCAGCTGCCCAGGTGCCTGATGTCAGTTTGTAGGAGGCCTTTGGCCCTCCAAGTGAAGTCACGTTCCAGCTTGTGGCAGCTTGCATCTGGAAGAAATCCTGTTCCGTTCGGGATTGTAGGTGGCCGAGGCCAGGTGCCCGGCAGAGGGAGTTGGGCACAAATGATGGCCTGTTTCATGAGGAAAGTAAAGTCAGCTGCCCAGGTGCCTGATGTCAGTTTGTAGGAGGCCTTTGGCCCTCCAAGGGAAGCTAGTCTTCCTGTTCAAGGCAGCTTGCATCTGGAAGAAATCCTGTTCCGTTCGGGATTGTAGGTGGCCGAGGCCAGTTGCTGGGCTGAGGGAGTTGGGCACAAAGGATGGGCTGTTTCCGGGGGTAAGTAAAGTCAGCTGCCCAGGTGCCTGATGTCAGTTTGTAGGAGGCCTTTGGCCCTCCAAGGGAAGCCAGGCTTCCAGTTTGTGGCAGCTTGCATCTGGAAGAAATCCTTTTCCGTTCGGGATTGTAGGTGGCCGAGGCCAGGTGCCCGGCAGAGGGAGTTGGGCACAAATGATGGCCTGTTTCATGAGGAAAGTAAAGTCAGCTGCCCAGGTGCCTGATGTCAGTTTGTAGGAGGCCTTTGGCCCTCCAAGGGAAGCTAGTCTTCCTGTTCAAGGCAGCTTGCATCTGGAAGAAATCCTGTTCCGTTCGGGATTGTAGGTGGCCGAGGCCAGTTGCTGGGCTGAGGGAGTTGGGCACAAAGGATGGGCTGTTTCCAGGGGTAAGTAAAGTCAGCTGCCCAGGTGCCTGATGTCAGTTTGTAGGAGGCCTTTGGCCCTCCAAGGGAAGCCATTCTTCCAGCTTTTGGCAGCTTGCATCTGGAAGAAATGCTGTTCCGTCCGGGATTGTAGGTGGCCGAGGCCAGGTGCCCAGCAGAGGGAGTTGGGCACAAATGATGGCCTATTTCATGAGGAAAGTAATGTCAGCTGCCCAAGTGCCTGATGTCAGTTTGTAGGAGGCCTTTGGTCCTCCATGGGAAGCCAGGCTTCCAGCTAGTGGCAGCTTGCTTCGGGAAGAAATCCTGTTCCGTTCGGGATTGTAGGTGGCCGAGGCCAGGTGCCCGGCAAAGAGAGTTGGGCACAAAGGATGGCCTGTTTCCAGGGGTTAGTTAAGTCAGCTGTCCTGGCGCCTAATGTCAGTTTGTAGGAGGCCTTTGGCCCTCCAAGTGAAGCCACGTTTCCAGCTTGTGGCAGCTTACATCTGGAAGAACTCCTGTTCCGTTCGGGATTGTAGGTGGCCGAGGCCAGGTGCCCGGCAGAGCGAGTTGGGCACAAAGGATGGCCTGTTTCCAGGGGTAAGTAAAGTCAGCTGCCCAGGTGCCTGATGTCAGTTTGTAGGAGGCCTTTGGCCCTCCAAGGGAAGCCAGGCTTCCTGCTTGTGGCAGCTTGCATCTGGAAGAAATGCTGTTCCGTTCGGGATTGTAGGTGGCCGGAGCAGTGTGCCCGGCTGAGGCAGATGGACACAAAGGATGGGCTGTTTCCAGGGGTAAGTAAGGTCAGCTGCCCAGGTGCCTGATGTCAGTTTGTAGGAGGCCTTTGGCCCTCCATGGGAAGCCAGGTTTCCTACTTGTGGCAGCTTGCATCTGGAAGAAATCCTATTCCGTTCGGGATTGTAGGTGGCCGAGTCCTGGTGCCCGGCAGAGGGAGTTGGGCACAAAGGATGGCCTATTTCCAGGAGTAAGTAAAGTCAGCTGCCCAGGTGCCTGATGTCAGTTTGTAGGAGGCCTTTGGCCCTCCAAGGGAAGCCAGGCTTCCAGTTTGTGGCAGCTTGCATCTGGAAGAAATCCTGTTCCGTTCGGGATTGTAGGTGGCCGAGGCCAGGTGCCCGGCAGAGGGAGTTGGGCACAAATGATGGCCTGTTTCATGAGGAAAGTAAAGTCAGCTGCCCAGGTGCCTGATGTCAGTTTGTAGGAGGCCTTTGGCCCTCCAAGGGAAGCTAGTCTTCCTGTTCAAGGCAGCTTGCATCTGGAAGAAATCCTGTTCCGTTCGGGATTGTAGGTGGCCGAGGCCAGTTGCTGGGCTGAGGGAGTTGGGCACAAAGGATGGCCTGTTTCCAGGGGTAAGTAAAGTCAGCTGCCCAGGTGCCTGATGTCAGTTTGTAGGAGGCCTTTGGCCCTCCATGGGAAGCCAGGCTTCCAGCTAGTGGCAGCTTGCATCGGGATGAAATCCTGTTCTGTTCGGGATTGTAGGTGGCCGAGGCCAGGTGCCCGGCAGAGGGAGTTGGGCACAAAGGATGGGCTGTTTCCAGGGGTAAGTAAAGTCAGCTGCCCAGGTGCCTGATGTCAGTTTGTAGGAGGCCTTTGACCCTCCAAGTGAAGCCACGTTTCCAGCTTGTGGCAGCTTGCATCTGGAAGAACTCCTGTTTCGTTCGGGGTTGTAGGTGGCCGAGGCCAGTTGCTGGGCTGAGGGAGTTGGGCACAAAGGATGGCCTGTTTCCCGGGGTAAGTAAAGTCAGCTGCCCAGGTGCCTGATGTCAGTTTGTAGGAGGCCTTTGGCCCTCCAAGGGAAGCCATTCTTCCAGCTTATGGCAGCTTGCATCTGGAAGAAATGCTGTTCCGTTCGGGATTGTAGGTGGCCGAGGCCAGGTGCCCGGCAGAGGGAGTTGGGCACAAAGGATGACCTGTTTCCAGGGGTAAGTAAAGTCAGCTGCCCAGGTGCCTGATGTCAGTTTGTAGGAGGCCTTTGGCCCTCCATGGGAAGCCAGGCTTCCAGTGTGTGGCAGCTTGCATCTGAAAGAAATCCTGTTCCGTTCGGGATTGTAGGTGCCCGAGGCCAGGTGCCCAGCAGAGGGAGTTGGGCACAAATGATGGCCTATTTCATGAGGAAAGTAATGTCAGCTGCCCAAGTGCCTGATGTCAGTTTGTAGGAGGCCTTTGGTCCTCCATGGGAAGCCAGGCTTCCAGCTAGAGGCAGCTTGCTTCGGGAAGAAATCCTGTTCCGTTCGGGATTGTAGGTGACCGAGGCCAGGTGCCCGGCAAAGGGAATTGGGCACAAAGGATGGCCTGTTTCCAGGGGTTAGTAAAGTCAGCTGCCCTGGCGCCTGATGTCAGTTTGTAGGAGGCCTTTGGCCCTCCAAGTGAAGCCACGTTTCCAGCTTGTGGCAGCTTACATCTGGAAGAACTCCTGTTCCGTTCGGGATTGTAGGTGGCCGAGGCCAGGTGCCCGGCAGAGCGAGTTGGGCACAAAGGATGGCCTGTTTCCAGGGGTAAGTAAAGTCAGCTGCCCAGGTGCCTGATGTCAGTTTGTAGGAGGCCTTTGGCCCTCCAAGGGAAGCCAGGCTTCCTGCTTGTGGCAGCTTGCATCTGGAAGAACTCCTGTTCCGTTCGGGATTGTAGGTGGCCGAGGCCAGGCGCCCGGCAGGGGGAGTTGGGCACAAAGGCTTGCCTGTTTCCAGGGGTAAGTAAAGTCAGCTGCCCAGGTACCTGATGTCAGTTTGTAGGAGGCCTTTGGTCCTCCAAGGGAAGCCAGGCTTCCTGCTTGTGGCAGCTTGCATCTGGAAGAAATGCTGTTCCGTTCGGGATTGTTGGTGGCCGGAGCATGGTGCCCGGCAGAGGGAGTTGGGCACAAAGCATGTCCTGTTTCCAGGGGTAAGTAAGGTCAGCTGCCCAGGTGCCTGATGTCAGTTTGTAGGAGGCCTTTGGCCCTCCAAGTGAAGTCACGTTCCAGCTTGTGGCAGCTTGCATCTGGAAGAAATCCTGTTCCGTTCGGGATTGTAGGTGGCCGAGGCCAGGTGCCCGGCAGAGGGAGTTGGGCACAAATGATGGCCTGTTTCATGAGGAAAGTAAAGTCAGCTGCCCAGGTGCCTGATGTCAGTTTGTAGGAGGCCTTTGACCCTCCAAGGGAAGCTAGTCTTCCTGTTCAAGGCAGCTTGCATCTGGAAGAAATCCTGTTCCGTTCGGGATTGTAGGTGGCCGAGGCCAGTTGCTGGGCTGAGGGAGTTGGGCACAAAGGATGGGCTGTTTCCGGGGGTAAGTAAAGTCAGCTGCCCAGGTGCCTGATGTCAGTTTGTAGGAGGCCTTTGGCCCTCCAAGGGAAGCCAGGCTTCTAGTTTGTGGCAGCTTGCATCTGGAAGAAATCCTTTTCCGTTCGGGATTGTAGGTGGCCGAGGCCAGGTGCCCGGCAGAGGGAGTTGGGCACAAATGATGGCCTGTTTCATGAGGAAAGTAAAGTCAGCTGCCCAGGTGCCTGATGTCAGTTTGTAGGAGGCCTTTGGCCCTCCAAGGGAAGCTAGTCTTCCTGTTCAAGGCAGCTTGCATCTGGAAGAACTCCTGTTCCGTTCGGGATTGTAGGTGGCCGAGGCCAGTTGCTGGGCTGAGGGAGTTGGGCACAAAGGATGGCCTGTTTCCAGGGGTAAGTAAAGTCAGCTGCCCAGGTGCCTGATGTCAGTTTGTAGGAGGCCTTTGGCCCTCCATGGGAAGCCAGGCTTCCAGCTAGTGGCAGCTTGCATCGGGATGAAATCCTGTTCTGTTCGGGATTGTAGGTGGCCGAGGCCAGGTGCCCGGCAGAGGGAGTTGGGCACAAAGGATGGCCTGTTTCCAGGGGTAAGTAAAGTCAGCTGCCCAGGTGCCTGATGTCAGTTTGTAGGAGGCCTTTGACCCTCCAAGTGAAGCCACGTTTCCAGCTTGTGGCAGCTTGCATCTGGAAGAACTCCTGTTTCGTTCGGGGTTGTAGGTGGCCGAGGCCAGTTGCTGGGCTGAGGGAGTTGGGCACAAAGGATGGCCTGTTTCCCGGGGTAAGTAAAGTCAGCTGCCCAGGTGCCTGATGTCAGTTTGTAGGAGGCCTTTGGCCCTCCAAGGGAAGCCATTCTTCCAGCTTATGGCAGCTTTCATCTGGAAGAAATGCTGTTCCGTTCGGGATTGTAGGTGGCCGAGGCCAGGTGCCCGGCAGAGGGAGTTGGGCACAAAGGATGACCTGTTTCCAGGGGTAAGTAAAGTCAGCTGCCCAGGTGCCTGATGTCAGTTTGTAGGAGGCCTTTGGCCCTCCATGGGAAGCCAGGCTTCCAGTGTGTGGCAGCTTGCATCTGAAAGAAATCCTGTTCCGTTCGGGATTGTAGGTGGCCCAAGGCCAGGTGCCCAGCAGAGGGAGTTGGGCACAAATGATGGCCTATTTCATGAGGAAAGTAATGTCAGCTGCCCAAGTGCCTGATGTCAGTTTGTAGGAGGCCTTTGGTCCTCCATGGGAAGCCAGGAATCCAGCTAGAGGCAGCTTGCTTCGGGAAGAAATCCTGTTCCGTTCGGGATTGTAGGTGACCGAGGCCAGGTGCCCGGCAAAGGGAATTGGGCACAAAGGATGGCCTGTTTCCAGGGGTTAGTAAAGTCAGCTGCCCTGGCGCCTGATGTCAGTTTGTAGGAGGCCTTTGGCCCTCCAAGTGAAGCCACGTTTCCAGCTTGTGGCAGCTTACATCTGGAAGAACTCCTGTTCCGTTCGGGATTGTAGGTGGCCGAGGCCAGGTGCCCGGCAGAGCGAGTTGGGCACAAAGGATGGCCTGTTTCCAGGGGTAAGTAAAGTCAGCTGCCCAGGTGCCTGATGTCAGTTTGTAGGAGGCCTTTGGCCCTCCAAGGGAAGCCAGGCTTCCTGCTTGTGGCAGCTTGCATCTGGAAGAACTCCTGTTCCGTTCGGGATTGTAGGTGGCCGAGGCCAGGCGCCCGGCAGGGGGAGTTGGGCACAAAGGCTTGCCTGTTTCCAGGGGTAAGTAAAGTCAGCTGCCCAGGTACCTGATGTCAGTTTGTAGGAGGCCTTTGGTCCTCCAAGGGAAGCCAGGCTTCCTGTTTGTGGCAGCTTGCATCTGGAAGAAATGCTGTTCCGTTCGGGATTGTTGGTGGCCGGAGCAGGGTGCCCGGCAGAGGGAGTTGGGCACAAAGCATGTCCTGTTTCCAGGGGTAAGTAAGGTCAGCTGCCCAGGTGCCTGATGTCAGTTTGTAGGAGGCCTTTGGCCCTCCAAGTGAAGTCACGTTCCAGCTTGTGGCAGCTTGCATCTGGAAGAAATCCTGTTCCGTTCGGGATTGTAGGTGGCCGAGGCCAGGTGCCCGGCAGAGGGAGTTGGGCACAAATGATGGCCTGTTTCATGAGGAAAGTAAAGTCAGCTGCCCAGGTGCCTGATGTCAGTTTGTAGGAGGCCTTTGACCCTCCAAGGGAAGCTAGTCTTCCTGTTCAAGGCAGCTTGCATCTGGAAGAAATCCTGTTCCGTTCGGGATTGTAGGTGGCCGAGGCCAGTTGCTGGGCTGAGGGAGTTGGGCACAAAGGATGGGCTGTTTCCGGGGGTAAGTAAAGTCAGCTGCCCAGGTGCCTGATGTCAGTTTGTAGGAGGCCTTTGGCCCTCCAAGGGAAGCCAGGCTTCTAGTTTGTGGCAGCTTGCATCTGGAAGAAATCCTTTTCCGTTCGGGATTGTAGGTGGCCGAGGCCAGGTGCCCGGCAGAGGGAGTTGGGCACAAATGATGGCCTGTTTCATGAGGAAAGTAAAGTCAGCTGCCCAGGTGCCTGATGTCAGTTTGTAGGAGGCCTTTGGCCCTCCAAGGGAAGCTAGTCTTCCTGTTCAAGGCAGCTTGCATCTGGAAGAAATCCTGTTCCGTTCGGGATTGTAGGTGGCCGAGGCCAGTTGCTGGGCTGAGGGAGTTGGGCACAAAGGATGGGCTGTTTCCAGGGGTAAGTAAAGTCAGCTGCCCAGGTGCCTGATGTCAGTTTGTAGGAGGCCTTTGGCCCTCCAAGGGAAGCCATTCTTCCAGCTTTTGGCAGCTTGCATCTGGAAGAAATGCTGTTCCGTCCGGGATTGTAGGTGGCCGAGGCCAGGTGCCCAGCAGAGGGAGTTGGGCACAAATGATGGCCTATTTCATGAGGAAAGTAATGTCAGCTGCCCAAGTGCCTGATGTCAGTTTGTAGGAGGCCTTTGGTCCTCCATGGGAAGCCAGGCTTCCAGCTAGTGGCAGCTTGCTTCGGGAAGAAATCCTGTTCCGTTCGGGATTGTAGGTGGCCGAGGCCAGGTGCCCGGCAAAGAGAGTTGGGCACAAAGGATGGCCTGTTTCCAGGGGTTAGTTAAGTCAGCTGCCCTGGCGCCTGATGTCAGTTTGTAGGAGGCCTTTGGCCCTCCAAGTGAAGCCACGTTTCCAGCTTGTGGCAGCTTACATCTGGAAGAACTCCTGTTCCGTTCGGGATTGTAGGTGGCCGAGGCCAGGTGCCCGGCAGAGCGAGTTGGGCACAAAGGATGGCCTGTTTCCAGGGGTAAGTAAAGTCAGCTGCCCAGGTGCCTGATGTCAGTTTGTAGGAGGCCTTTGGCCCTCCAAGGGAAGCCAGGCTTCCTGCTTGTGGCAGCTTGCATCTGGAAGAAATGCTGTTCCGTTCGGGATTGTAGGTGGCCGGAGCAGTGTGCCCGGCTGAGGCAGATGGACACAAAGGATGGGCTGTTTCCAGGGGTAAGTAAGGTCAGCTGCCCAGGTGCCTGATGTCAGTTTGTAGGAGGCCTTTGGCCCTCGATGTGAAGCCAGGTTTCCTACTTGTGGCAGCTTGCATCTGGAAGAAATCCTATTCCGTTCGGGATTGTAGGTGGCCGAGTCCTGGTGCCCGGCAGAGGGAGTTGGGCACAAAGGATGGCCTATTTCCAGGGGTAAGTAAAGTCAGCTGCCCAGGTGCCTGATGTCAGTTTGTAGGAGGCCTTTGGCCCTCCAAGGGAAGCCAGGCTTCCAGTTTGTGGCAGCTTGCATCTGGAAGAAATCCTGTTCCGTTCGGGATTGTAGGTGGCCGAGGCCAGGTGCCCGGCAGAGGGAGTTGGGCACAAATGATGGCCTGTTTCATGAGGAAAGTAAAGTCAGCTGCCCAGGTGCCTGATGTCAGTTTGTAGGAGGCCTTTGGCCCTCCAAGGGAAGCTAGTCTTCCTGTTCAAGGCAGCTTGCATCTGGAAGAACTCCTGTTCCGTTCGGGATTGTAGGTGGCCGAGGCCAGTTGCTGGGCTGAGGGAGTTGGGCACAAAGGATGGCCTGTTTCCAGGGGTAAGTAAAGTCAGCTGCCCAGGTGCCTGATGTCAGTTTGTAGGAGGCCTTTGGCCCTCCATGGGAAGCCAGGCTTCCAGCTAGTGGCAGCTTGCATCGGGATGAAATCCTGTTCTGTTCGGGATTGTAGGTGGCCGAGGCCAGGTGCCCGGCAGAGGGAGTTGGGCACAAAGGATGGCCTGTTTCCAGGGGTAAGTAAAGTCAGCTGCCCAGGTGCCTGATGTCAGTTTGTAGGAGGCCTTTGACCCTCCAAGTGAAGCCACGTTTCCAGCTTGTGGCAGCTTGCATCTGGAAGAACTCCTGTTTCGTTCGGGGTTGTAGGTGGCCGAGGCCAGTTGCTGGGCTGAGGGAGTTGGGCACAAAGGATGGCCTGTTTCCCGGGGTAAGTAAAGTCAGCTGCCCAGGTGCCTGATGTCAGTTTGTAGGAGGCCTTTGGCCCTCCAAGGGAAGCCATTCTTCCAGCTTATGGCAGCTTGCATCTGGAAGAAATGCTGTTCCGTTCGGGATTGTAGGTGGCCGAGGCCAGGTGCCCGGCAGAGGGAGTTGGGCACAAATGATGACCTGTTTCCAGGGGTAAGTAAAGTCAGCTGCCCAGGTGCCTGATGTCAGTTTGTAGGAGGCCTTTGGCCCTCCATGGGAAGCCAGGCTTCCAGTGTGTGGCAGCTTGCATCTGAAAGAAATCCTGTTCCGTTCGGGATTGTAGGTGCCCGAGGCCAGGTGCCCAGCAGAGGGAGTTGGGCACAAATGATGGCCTTTTTCATGAGGAAAGTAATGTCAGCTGCCCAAGTGCCTGATGTCAGTTTGTAGGAGGCCTTTGGTCCTCCATGGGAAGCCAGGCTTCCAGCTAGAGGCAGCTTGCTTCGGGAAGAAATCCTGTTCCGTTCGGGATTGTAGGTGACCGAGGCCAGGTGCCCGGCAAAGGGAATTGGGCACAAAGGATGGCCTGTTTCCAGGGGTTAGTAAAGTCAGCTGCCCTGGCGCCTGATGTCAGTTTGTAGGAGGCCTTTGGCCCTCCAAGTGAAGCCACGTTTCCAGCTTGTGGCAGCTTACATCTGGAAGAACTCCTGTTCCGTTCGGGATTGTAGGTGGCCGAGGCCAGGTGCCCGGCAGAGCGAGTTGGGCACAAAGGATGGCCTGTTTCCAGGGGTAAGTAAAGTCAGCTGCCCAGGTGCCTGATGTCAGTTTGTAGGAGGCCTTTGGCCCTCCAAGGGAAGCCAGGCTTCCTGCTTGTGGCAGCTTGCATCTGGAAGAAATGCTGTTCCGTTCGGGATTGTAGGTGGCCGGAGCAGTGTGCCCGGCTGAGGCAGATGGACACAAAGGATGGGCTGTTTCCAGGGGTAAGTAAGGTCAGCTGCCCAGGTGCCTGATGTCAGTTTGTAGGAGGCCTTTGGCCCTCGATGTGAAGCCAGGTTTCCTGCTTGTGGCAGCTTGCATCTGGAAGAAATCCTATTCCGTTCGGGATTGTAGGTGGCCGAGGCCTGGTGCCCGGCAAAGGGAGTTGGGCACAAAGGATGGCCTGTTTCCAGGGGTAAGTAAAGTCAGCTGCCCAGGTGCCTGATGTCAGTTTGTAGGAGGCCTTTGGCCCTCCAAGGGAAGCCAGGCTTCCAGTTTGTGGCAGCTTGCATCTGGAAGAAATCCTGTTCCGTTCGGGATTGTAGGTGGCCGAGGCCAGGTGCCCGGCAGAGGGAGTTGGGCACAAATGATGGCCTGTTTCATGAGGAAAGTAAAGTCAGCTGCCCAGGTGCCTGATGTCAGTTTGTAGGAGGCCTTTGGCCCTCCATGGGAAGCCACGTTTCCTGCTTGTGGCAGCTTGCATCTGGAAGAAATCCTGTTCCGTTCGGGATTGTAGGTGGCCAAGGCCTGGTGCCCGGCAGAGGGAGTTGGGCACAAATGATGGCCTGTTTCCAGGGGTAAGTAAAGTCAGCTGCCCAGGTGCCTGATGTAAGTTTGTAGGAGGATTTTAGTCCTCTAAGGTAAGCCAGGCTTCCAGCTTGTGGCAGCTTGCATCTGGAAGAAATCCTGTTCCGTTCGGGATTGTCGGTGGCTGAGGCCTGATGCCCGGCAGAGGGAGTCGGGCACAAAGGATGGGCTGTTTCCAGGGGTAAGTAAATTCAGCTACCCAGGTGCCTGATGTCAGTTTGTAGGAGGCCTTTGGCCCTCCAAGGGAAGCAAGTCTTCCTGTTCAAGGCAGCTTGCATCTGGAAGAAATCCTGTTCCGTTCGGGATTGTAGGTGGCCGAGCCCAGTTGCCCGGTTGAGAGAGTTGGGCAAAAAGGATGTCCTGTTTCAAGAAGTAAGTAAAGTCAGCTGCCCAGGTGCCTGATGTCAGTTTGTAGGAGGCCTTTGGCCCTCCATGGGAAGCCAGGCTTCCTGCTTGTGGCAGCTTGCATCTGGAAGAAATCCTGTCCCGTTCGGGATTGTAGGTGGGCGAGGCATGGTGCCCGGCAATGGGGGTTGGGCACAAAGGATGGCCTGTTTCCAGGGGTAAGTAAAGTCAGCTGCCCAGGTGCCTGATGTCAGTTTGTAGGAGGCCTTTGGCCCTCCAAGGGAAGCCAGGCTTCCTGTTCAAGGCAGCTTGCATCTGGAAGAAATGCTGTTCCGTTCGGGATTGTAGGTGGCCAAGGCCAGGTGCCCGGCAGAGGGAGTTGGGCACAAATGATGGCCTGTTTCATGAGGAAAGTAAAGTCAGCTGCCCAAGTGCCTGATATCAGTTTGTAGGAGGCCTTTGGCCCTCCATGGGAAGCCAGATTTTCTGCTTGTGGCAGCTTGCATCTGGAAGAAATGCTTTTCCGTTCAGGATTGTAGGTGGCCGAGGCCTGGTGCCCGGCAGAGGGAGTTGGGCACAAAGATGGGCTGTTTCCAGGGGTAAGTAAAGTCAGCTGCCCAGGTGCTTGATGTCAGTTTGTAGGAGGCCTTTGGCCCTCCATGGGAAGCCAGGCTTCCTGCTTGTGGCAGCTTGCATCTGGAAGAAATCCTGTTCCGTTCGGGATTGTAGGAGGCCGGAGCTGGGTGCCCGGCTGAGGGAGTTGGACACAAAGGATGGGCTGTTTCCAGGGGTAAGTAAAGTCAGCTGCCCAGGTGCCTGATGTCAGTTTGTAGGAGGCCTTTGGACCTCCATGGGAAGCCAGGTTTCCTGCTTGTGGCAGCTTGCATCTGGAAGAAATCATTTTACGTTCGGGATTGTAGGTGGCCAAGGCCTGGTGCCCGGCAGAGGGAGTTGGGCACAAATGATGGCCTGTTTCCAGGGGTAAGTAAAGTCAGCTACCCAGGTGCCGGATGTAAGTTTGTAGGAGGCCTTTGGCTCTCCATGGGAAGCCAGGCTTCCAGTTTGTGGCAGCTTGCATCTGGAAGAAATCCTGTTCCGTTCGGGATTGTAGGTGGCCGAGGCCAGGTTCCCAGCAGAGGGAGTTGGGCACAAATGATGGCCTGTTTCCAGGGGTAAGTAAAGTCAGCTGCCCAGGTGCCTGATGTCAGTTTGTAGGAGGCCTTTGGCCCTCCAGGGGAAGCAAGTCTTCCTGTTCAAGGCAGCTTGCATCTGGAAGAAATGCTGTTCCGTTCGGGATTGTAGGTGGCCGAGGCCAGTTGCCCGGATGAGAGAGTTGGGCACAAAGGATGTCCTGTTTCCAGAAGTAACTAAAGTCAGCTGCCCAGGTGCCTGATGTCAGTTTGTAGGAGGCCTTTGGCCCTCCATGGGAAGCCAGGCTTCCTGCTTGTGGCAGCATGCATCAGGAAGGAATGCTGTTTCGTTCGGGATTGTAGGTGTCCGAGACCAGGTGCCCGGCAGAGGGAGTTGGGCACAAAGGATGTCCTGTTTAGACGGGTAAGTAAAGTCAGCTGCCCACGTGCCTGATGTCAGTTTGTCGGCGGCCTTCGGCCCTCCAAGGGATGACAGGCTTCCTGCTTGTGGCAGCTTGCATCTGGAAGAAATCCTGTTCCGTTCAGGATTGTAGGCGGCCGAGGCCTGGTGCCCGGCAGAGGGAGTTGGGCACAAAGGATGGGCTGTTTCCAGGGGTAAGAAAAGTCAGCTGCCCAGGTGCCTGATGTCAGTTTGTAGGAGGCCTTTGGCCCTCCAAGGGAAGCTAGTCTTCCTGCTTGTGGCAGCTTGCATCTGGAAGAAATGCTGTTCCGTTCGGGATTGTAGGTGGCCGAGGCCAGGCGCCCGGCAGAGGGAGTTGGGCACAAAGGATGGCCTGTTTCCAGGGGTAAGTAAAGTCAGCTGCCCAGGTGCCTGATGTCAGTTTGTAGGAGGCCTTTGGTCCTCCAAGGGCAGCGAGGCTTCCAGTTTGTGGCAGCTTGCATCTGGAAGAAATCCTGTTCCGTTCGGGATTGTAGGTGGCCGAGGCCAGGTGCTCAGCAGAGGGAGTTGGGCACAAATGATGGCTTTTTTCATGAGGAAAGTAAAGTCAGATGCCCAAGTGCCTGATGTCAGTTTTATGGAGGCCTTTGGTCCTCCATGGGAAGCCAGGCTTCCAGCTAGTAGCAGCTTGCATCAGGAAGAAATCCTGTTCCTTTCGGGATATTAGGTGGCCAAAGCCAGGGGCCCGGCAGAGGGAGTTGGGCACAAAAGATGGCCTGTTTCCAGGGGTAAGTAAAGTCCGCTGCCCAGGTGCCTGATGTCAGTTTGTAGGAGGCCTTTGGCCCTCCAAGTGAAGCCACGTTTCCAGCTTGTGGCAGCTTGCATCTGGAAGAACTCCTGTTCCGTTCGGGATTGTAGGTGGCCGAGGCCAGGTGCCCGGCAGGGGGAGTTGGGCACAAAGGATGGCCTGTTTCCAGGGGTAAGTAAAGTCAGCTGCCCAGGTGCCTGATGTCAGTTTGTAGGAGGCCTTTGGCCCTCTAAGGGAAGCCAGGCTTCCAGTTTGTGGCAGCTTGTATCTGGAAGAAATCCTGTTAAGTTCGGTATTGTAGGTGGCCGAGGCCAGGTGCCCGGCAGAGGGAGTTGGGAACAAATGATGTCCTGTTTCATGAGGAAAGTAAAGTCAGCTGCCCAGGTGCCTGATGTCAGTTTGTAGGAGGCCTTTGGCCCTCCAAGGGAAGCCATTCTTCCAGCTTGTGGCAGCTTGCATCTGGAAGAAATGCTGTTCCGTACGGGATTGTAGGTGGCCGAGGCCAGGTGCCCGGCAGAGGGAGTTGGGCACAAAGGATGGGCTGTTTCCAGGGGTAAGTAAAGTCAGCTGCCCAGGTGCCTGATGTCAGTTTGTAGGAGGCCTTTGGCCCTCCATGGGAAGCCACGTTTCCAGCTTGTGGCAGCTTGCATCTGGAAGAACTCCTGTTCCGTTCAGGATTGTAGGTGGCCGAAGCTGTGGGACCGGCAGAGGGAGTTGGGCACAAATGATGGCCTGTTTCCAGGGGTAAGTAAAGTCAGCTGCCCAGGTGCCTGATGTCAGTTTGTAGGAGGCCTTTGGCCCTCCATGGGAAGCCAGGCTTCCTGCTTGTGGCAGCTTGCATCTGGAAGAAATGCTGTTCCATTCGGGATTGTAGGTGGCCGAGGCCAGGTGCCCGGCAGAGGGAGTTGGGCACAAATGATGGCCTTTTTCATGAGGAAAGTAAAGTCAGCTGCCCAGGTGCCTGATGTCAGTTTGTAGGAGGCCTTTGGTCCTCCATGGGAAGCCAGGCTTCCAGCTAGTAGAAGCTTGCATCGGGAAGAAGTCCTGATCCGTTCGGGATTGTAGGTGGCCAAGGCCAGGTGCCCGGCAGAGGGAGTTGGGCACAAAAGATGGCCTGTTTCCAGGGGTAAGCAAAGTCAGCAGCCAAGGTGCCTGATGTCAGTTTGTAGGAGGCCTTTGGCCCTCCAAGGGAAGCCACGTTTCCAGCTTGTGGCAGCTTGCATCTGGAAGAAATGCTGTTCCGTTCGGGACTGTAGGTGGCCGGAGCAGGGTGCCCGGCTGAGGCAGTTGGGCACAAATGATGACCTGTTTCCAGGGGTAAGTAAGGTCAGCTGCCCAGGTGCCTGATGTCAGTTTGTAGGAGGCCTTTGGCCCTCGATGGGAAGCCAGGTTTCCTGCTTGTGGCAGCTTGCATCTGGAAGAAATGCTGTTCCGTTTGGGATTGTAGGTGGCCGAGGCCTGGTGCCTGGCAGAGGGGGTTGGGCACAAAGGATGGCCTGTTTCCAGGGGTAAGTAAAGTCAGCTGCCCAGGTGCCTGATGTCAGTTTGTAGGAGGCCTTTACCCTCCAAGTAAAGCCACGTTTCCAGATTGTGGCAGCTTGCATCTGGAAGAAATCCTGTTCCGTTCGGGATTGTAGGTGGCCGAAGCTGTGGGACCGGCAGAGGGAGTTGGGCACAAAGGATGGCCTGTTTCCAGGGGTAAGTAAAGTCAGCTGCCCAGGTGCCTGATGTCAGTTTGTAGGAGGCCTTTGGCCCTCCAAGGGAAGCAAGTCTTCCTGTTCAAGGCAGCTTGCATCTGGAAGAAATGCTGTTCCGTTCGGGATTGTAGGTGGCCTAGCCCAGTAGCGCGGATGAGAGAGTTCGGCACAAAGGATGTCTTGTTTCCTGAAGTAAGTAAAGTTAGCTGCCCAGGTGCCTGATGTCAGTTTGTAGGAGGCCTTTGGCCCTCCATGGGAAGCCAGGCTTCCTGCTTGTGGCAGCTTGCATCTGAAGAAATCCTGTTCCGTTAGAGATTGTAGGTGGCCGAAGCCTGGTGCCCGGCAGAGGGAGTTGGGCACAAATGATGGCCTGTTTCATGAGGAAAGTAAAGTCAGCTGCCCAGGTGCCTGATGTCAATTTTTAGGAGGCCTTTGGCCCTCCAAGGGAAGCTAGTCTTCCAGTTTGTGGCAGTTTGCATCTGGAAGAAATCCTGTTCCGTTCGGGATTGTAGGTGGCCGAGGCCAGGTGCCCGGCAGAGGGAGTTGGGCACAAAGGATGGGCTGTTTCCAGGGGTAAGTAAAGTCAGCTGCCCAGGTGCCTGATGTCAGTTTGTAGGAAGCCTTTGGCCCTCCAAGGGAAGCTTGTCTTCCAGTTTGTGGCAGCTTGCATCTGGAAGAAATCCCGTTCCGTTCGGGATTGTAGGTGGGCGAGGCCTGGTGCCCGGCAGAGGGAGTTGGGCACAAAGGATGGCCTGTTTCCAGGGGTAAGTAAAGTCAGCTGCCCAGGTGCCTGATGTCAGTTTTCAGGTGTCTATTGGTCTTCCATGGGAAGCCAGGTTTCCTGCTTGTGGCAGCTTGCATCTGGAAGAAATGCTGTTCCGTTCGGGATTGTAGGTGGCTGAGGCGAGGTGCCCGGCAGAGGGAGTTGGGCACAAAGGATGGCCTGTTTCCAGGGCTAAGTAAAGTCAGCTGCCCAGGTGCCTGATGTCAGTTTGTAGGAGGCCTTTGGCCCTCCAAGGGAAGCTAGTCTTCCTGTTCAAGGCTGCTTGCATCTGGAAGAAATGCTGTTCCGTTCGGGATTGTAGGTGGCCGAGGCCAGTTGCTGGGCTGAGGGAGTTGGGCACAAAGGATGGCCTGTTTCCAGGGGTAAGTAAAGTCAGCTGCCCAGGTGCCTGATGTCAGTTTGTAGGAGGCCTTTGGCCCTCCAAGGGAAGCTAGTCTTCCAGCTGGTGGCAGCTTGCATCTGGAAGAAATGCTGTTCCGTTCGGGATTGTAGGTGGCCGAGGCCTGGTGCCCGGCAGAGGGAGTTGGGCACAAAGGATGTCCTGTTTTCAGGGGTAAGTAAAGTCAGCTGCCCAGGTGCCTCATGTCAGTTTGTAGGAGGCCTTTGGCCCTCCAAGGGAAGCCAGGCATCCTGTTCAAGGCAGCTTGCATCTGGAAGAAATCCTGTTCCGTTCGGGATTGTAGGTGGCCGGAGCTGGATGCCCAGCAGAGGGAGTTGGGCACAAATGATGGCCTGTTTCATGAGGAAAGTAAAGTCAGCTGCCCAGGTGCCTGATGTCAGTTTGTAGGAGGCCTTTGGCCCTCCAAGGGAAGCCAGTCTTCCAGTTTGTGGCAGTTTGCATCTGGAAGAAATGCTGTTCCGTTCGGGATTGTAGGTGGGCGAGGCCAGGTGCCCGGCAGAGGGAGTTGGGCACAAAGGATGGCCTGTTTCCAGGGGTAAGTAAAGTCAGCTGCCCAGGTGCCTGATGTCAGTTTGTAGGAGGCCTTTGGTCCTCCATGGCAAGCCATGCTTCCAGCTTGTGGCAGCTTGCATCTGGAAGAAATCCTGTTCCGTTCGGGATTGTAGGTGACCCAGGCCTGGTGCCCGGCCGAGGGAGTTGGGCACAAAGGATGGCCTGTTTCCAGGGGTAAGTAAAGTCAACTGCCCAGGTGCCTGATGTCAGTTTGTAGGAGGCCTTTGGCCCTCCAAGTGAAGCGACGTTTCCAGCTTGTGGCAGCTTGCATCTGGAAGAAATGCTGTTCCGTTCGGGATTTTATGTGGCAGAAGCTGTGGGCCCGGCAGAGGGAGTTGGGCACATAGGATGGCCTGTTTCCAGGGGTAAGTAAAGTCAGCTGCTCAGGTGCCTGAAGTCAGTTTGTAGGAGGCATTTGGCCCTCCATGGGAAGCCAGGCTTCCTGCTTGTGGCAGCTTGCATCTGGAAGAAATCCTGTAACGTTCGGGATTGTAGGTGGCCGAAACTGTGGGCCCGGCAGAGGGAGTTGGGCACAAAGGATGGCCTGTTTCCAGAGGAAAGTAAACTCAACTGCCCAGGTGTCTGATGTCAGTTTGTAGGAGGCCTTTGGCCCTCCAAGGGAAGCTAGTCTTCCAGTTTGTGGCAGCTTGCATCTGGAAGAAATGCTGTTCCGTTCGGGATTGTAGTTGGCCGAGGCCTGGTGCCCGGCAGAGGGAGTTGGGCACAAATGATGGCCTGTTGCATGAGGAAAGTAAAGTCAGCTGCCCAGGTGCCTGATGTCAGTTTGTAGGAGGCCTTTGGCCCTCCATGGGAAGCCCCGCTTCCAGCTTGTGGGAGCTTGCATCTGGAAGAAATCCTGTTCCGTTCGGGATTGTAGGTGGCCGAGGCCTGGTGCCTGGCAGAGGGGGTTGGGCACAAAGGATGGCCTGTTTCCAGGGGTAAGTAAAGTCAGCTGCCCAGGTGCCTGATGTCAGTTTGTAGGAGGCCTTTGGCCCTCCAAGGGAAGCTAGTCTTCCTGTTTACGGCAGCTTGCATCTGGAAGAAATCCTGTTCCGTTCGGGATTGTAGGTGGCCGAAGCCAGGTGTCCGGCAGAGGGAGTTGGGCACAAATGATGGCCTATTTCATGAAGAAAGTAAAGTCAGCTGCCCAGGTGCCTGATGTCAGTTTGTAGGAGGCCTTTGGCCCTCCAAGGGAAGCTAGTCTTCCAGTTTGTGGCAGTTTCCATCTGGAAGAAATCCTGTTCCGTTCGGGATTGTAGGTGGCCGAGGCCAGGTGCCCGGCAGAGGGAGTTGGGCACAAAGGATGGCCTGTTTCCAGGGGTAAGTAAAGTCAGCTGCCCAGGTGCCTGATGTCAGTTTGTAGGAGGCCTTTGGCCCTCCAAGTGAAGCGACGTTTCCAGCTTGTGGCAGCTTGCTTCTAGAAGAATTCCTGTTCCGTTTAGGATTGTAGGTGGTCGAGGCCAGGTGCCCGGCAGAGGGAGTTGGGCACAAAGGATGGCCTGTTTCCAGGGGTAAGTAAAGTCAGCTGCCCAGGTGCCTGATGTCAGTTTGTTGGTGACCTTTGGCCCTCCAAACGAAGCACGTCTCCCAGTATGTGGCAGCTTGCATCTGGAAGAAATCCTGTTCCGTTTGGGATTGTACGTGGCCAAGGCCAGGTGCCTGGCTGAGGGAGTTGGGCACAAAGGATGGGCTGTTTCCAGGGGTAAGTAAAGTCAGCTGCCCAGGTGCCTGATGTCAGTTTGTAGGAGGCCTTTGGCCCTCCATGGGAAGCCAGGTTTCCTGCTTGTGGCAGCTTGCATCTGGAAGAAATCCTGTTCCGTTCGGGATTGTAGGTGGGCGAGGCCTGGTGCCCGGCAGAGGGAGTTGGGCCCCAAGGATGGGTTGTTTCCAGGGGTAAGTAAAGTCAGCTGCCCAGGTGCCTGATGTCAGTTTGTAGCAGGCCTTTGGCCCTCCAAGGGAAGCTAGTCTTCCTGTTCAAGGCAGCTTGCATCTGGAAGAAATCCTGTTCCGTTCGAGATTGTAGGTGGCCGAGGCCAGTTGCCGGGCTGAGGGAGTTGGGCACAAAGGATGGCCTGTTTCCAGAAGTAACTAAAGTCAGCTGCCCAGGTGCCTGAGGGCAGTTTGTAGGAGGCCTTTGGCCCTCCATGGGAAGCCAGGCTTCCTGCTTCTGGCAGCTTGCATCAGGAAGGAATGCTGTTTCGTTCGGGATTGTAGGTGGCCGAGACCAGGTGCCCGGCAGAGGGAGTTGGGCACAAAGGATGTCCTGTTTAGAGGGGTAAGTAAAGTCAGCTGCCCACGTTCCTGATGTCAGTTTGTCGGAGGCCTTTGGCCATCCAAGGGAAGCCAGGCTTCCTGCTTGTGGCAGCTTGCATCTGGAAGAAATCCTGTTCCGTTCAAGATTGTAGGCGGCCGAGGCCTGGTGCCTGGCAGAGGGAGCGGGGAAGAAAGGATGGGCTGAATCCAGGGGTAAGTAAAGTCAGCTGCCCAGGTTCCTGATGTCAGTTTGTAGGAGGCCTTTGGCCCTCCAAGGGAAGCCATTCTTCCAGCTTGTAGCAGCTTGCATCTGGAAGAAATGCTGTTCCGTTCGGGATTGTAGGTGGCCGAGGCCAGGTGCCCGGCAGAGGGAGTTGGGCACAAACGATGGCCTGTTTCCAGGGGTAAGTAAAGTCAGCTGCCCAGGTGCCTGATGTCAGTTTGTAGGAGGCCTTTGGCCCTCCAAGGGAAGCAAGTCTTCCTGTTCAAGGCAGCTTGCATCTGGAAGAAATGCTGTTCCGTTCGGGATTGTAGGTGGCCTAGCCCAGTTGCGCGAATGAGAGAGTTCGGCACAAAGGATGTCCTGTTTCCAGAAGTAAGTAAAGTCAGCTGCCCAGGTGCCTGATGTCAGTTTGTAGGAGGCCTTTGGCCCTCCATGAGAAGCCAGGCTTCCTGCTTGTGGCAGCTTGCATCTGGAAGAAATCCTGTTGCGTTAGAGATTGTAGGTGGCCGAAGCCTGGTGCCCGGCAGAGGGAGTTGGGCACAAATGATGGCCTGTTTCATGAGGAAAGTAAAGTCAGCTGCCAAGGTGCCTGATGTCAGTTTATAGGAGGCCTTTGGCCCTCCATGGGAAGCTAGTCTTCCAGTTTTTGGCAGTTTGCATCTGGAAGAAATCCTGTTCCGTTCGGGATTGTTGGTGGCCGAGGCCAGGTGCCCGGCAGAGGGAGTTGGGCACAAAGGATGGCCTGTTTCCAGGGGTAAGTAAAGTCAGCTGCCCAGGTGCCTGATGTCAGTTTGTAGGAGGCCTTTGGCCCTCCAAGTGAAGCGACGTTTCCAGCTTGCGGCAGCTTGCATCTGGAAGAACTCCTGTTCCGTTTAGGATTCTAGGTTGTCGAGGCCAGGTGCGCGGCAGAGGGAGTTGGGCACAAAGGATGGCCTGTTTCCAGGGGTAAGTAAAGTCAGCTGCCCAGGTGCCTGATGTCAGTTTGTAGGTGACCTTTGGCCCTCCAAACGAAGCACGTCTTCCAGTTTGTGGCAGCTTGCATCTGGAAGAAATCCTGTTCCGTTTGGGATTGTACGTGGCCGAGGCCAGGTGCCCGGCAGAGGGAGTTGGGCAAAAAGGATGGTCTGTTTCCAGGGGTAAGTAAAGTCAGCTGCCCAGGTGCCTGATGTCAGTTTGTAGGAGGCCTTTGGCCCTCCATGGGAAGCCAGGTTTCCTGCTTGTGGCAGCTTGCATCTGGAAGAAATCCTGTTCCGTTCGGGATTGTAGGTGGGCGAGGCGTAGTGCCCGGCAGAGGGAGTTGGGCACAAAGGATGGGCTGTTTCCAGGGGTAAGTAAAGTCAGCTCCCCTGGTGTCTGATGTCAGTTTGTAGGAGGCCTTTGGCCCTCCAAGGAAAGCTAGTCTTCCTGTTCAAGGCAGCTTGCATCTGGAAGAAATGCTGTTCCGTTCGGGATTGTAGGTGGCCGAGGCCAGTTGCCGGGCTGAGGGAGTTGGGCACAAAGGATGGCCTGTTTCCAGGGGTAAGTAAAGTCAGCTGCCCAGGTGCCTGATGTCAGTTTGTAGGAGGCCATATGCCCTCCAAGTGAAGCGACGTTTCCAGCTTGTGGCAGCTTGCATCTGGAAGAAATCCTGTTCCGTTCGGGATTTTAGGTGCCAGAAGCTGTGGGCCTGGCAGAGGGAGTTGGGCACAAAGGATGGCCTGTTTCCAGGGGTAAGTAAAGTCAGCTGCCCAGGTGCCTGATGTCAGTTTATAGGAGGCCTTTGGCCCTCCAAGGGAAGCCAGGCTTCCAGTTTGTGGCAGCTTGCATCTGGAAGAAATGCTGTTCCGTTCGGAATTGTAGGTGACCGAGGCCAGGTGCCCGGCAGAGGGAGTTGGGCACAAAGGATGGCCTGCTTCCAAGGGTAAGTAAAGTCAGCTGCCCAGGTGCCTGATGTCAGTTTGTAGGAGGCCTTTAGCCCTCCAAGTGAAGCCACGTTTCCAGCTTGTGGCAGCTTGCATCTGGAAGAACTCCTGTTCCGTTCGGGATTGTAGGTGGCCGAAGCTGTGGGACCGGCAGAGAGAGTTGGGCACAAAGGGTGGCCTGTTTCCAGGGGTAAGTAAAGTCAGCTGCCCAGGTGCCTGATGTCAGTTTGTAGGAGGCCTTTGGCCCTCCAAGGGAAGCAAGTCTTCCTGTTCAAGGCAGCTTGCATCTGGAAGAAATCCTGTTCCGTTTGGGATTGTAGGTGGCCGAGGCGAGGTGCCCGGCAGAGGGAGTTGAGCACAAAGGATGGCCTGTTTCCAGGGGTAAGTAAAGTCAGCTGCCCAGGTGCCTGATGTCAGTTTGTAGGAGGCCTTTGGCCCTCCTAGGGAAGCTAGTCTTCCTGTTCAAGGCAGCTTGCATCTGGAAGAAATCCTGTTCCGTTCGGGATTGTAGGTGGCCGAGGCCAGGTGCCCGGAAGAGGGAGTTGAGCACAAAGGATGGGCTGTTTCCAGGGGTAAGTAAAGTCAGCTGCCCAGGTGCCTGATGTCAGTTTGTAGGAGGCCTTTGGCCCTCCAAGTGAAGCGATGTTTCCAGCATGCAGCGGCTTGCATCTGGAAGAACTCCTGTTCCGTTTAGGATTGTAGGTGGTCGAGGCCAGGTGCCCGGCAGAGGGAGTTGGGAACAAAGGATGGCCTGTTTCCAGGGGTAAGTAAAGTCAGCTGCCCAGGTGCCTGATGTCAGTTTGTAGGAGGCCTTTGGCCCTCCAAGGGAAGCC
>NW_027095228.1:0-28632 GCF_029207755.1 Chamaea fasciata | reverse complement strand
CGTTGGGGGTGCCCTGGGTGTCCCTGGGGGGGCCCTGGCTGTGCCCTCGGTGTCCCTGAGGGTGCCCTGGCTGTGCCCTAGGTGTCCCCTGGGGGGTGCCCTGGCTGTCCCTAGTGTGCCCTGGCTGTGCCCTTGGTGTCCCTGGGGGTGCCCTGGCTGTCCCTAGGGTGCCCTGGCTGTCCCCTAGGTGTCCCTGGGGGTGCCCTGGTGTCCCTGGGTTGCCCTGGCTGTCCCCTTGGTGTCCCTGGGGGGGGACCCTGGCTGTCCCCTAGGTGTCCCTGGGGGTGCCCTGCCTGTCCCTGGGGGTGTCCTGGTTGTCCCCTAGGTGTCCCTGGGGGTGCCCTGCCTGTCCCTGGGGGTGCCCTGGCTGTCCCCTAGGTGTCCCTGGGGGGGCCCTGGCTGTCCCCTAGGTGTCCCTGGGGGTGCCCTGGCTGTCCCTAGGGTGCCCTGGCTGTCCCCTAGGTGTCCCTGGGGGTGCCCTGGGTGTCCCTGGGGTGACCTGGCTGTCCCCAAGGTGTCCCTGTGGGTGCCCAGAGTGTCCCTGGGGGTGCCCTGGCTGTCCCTGGGGTGTCCTGCCTTCCCCTAGGTGTCCCTGGGTGTGCCCTGCCTGTCCCCTAGGTGTCCCTGGGGGTGCCCTGCCTGTCCCCTAGGTGTCGTTGGGGGTGCCCTGGGTGTCCCTGGGGGTGCCCTGCCTGTCCCCTAGGTGTCCCTGGGGGTGCCCTGGGTGTCCCTGGGGTGCCCTGGCTGTCCCCTTGGTGTCCCTGGGGGGAGCCCTGGCTGTCCCCTAGGTGTCCCTGGGGGTGCCCTGCCTGTCCCCTAGGTGTCCCTGGGGGTGCCCTGGGTGTCCCTGGGTTGCCTTGGCTGTCCCATTGGTGTCCTGGGGGGGGCCTTGGCTGTCCCCTAGGTGTCCCTGTGGGTGCCCTGCGTGTCCCTGGGGTGCCCTGGCTGTCCCCTAGGTGTCCCTGGGGGTGCCCTGGCTGTCCCTGGGGTTCTGTGGCTATCCCCTAGGTGTCCCTGGGGGGGCCCTGGGTGTCCCTGGGGGTGCACAGGGTGTCACTGGGCTGCCCTGGCTGTCCCCTAGGGGTCTCTGGGGGTGCCCTGGCTGTCCCTTCAGTGTCCCTGGGGGTGCCCTGCCTGTCCCCTAGGTGTCCATGTGGGTGCCCTGCCTATCCCCTAGGTGTCGTTGGGGGTGCCCTGGGTGTCCCTGGGGGTGCCCTGCCTGTCCCCTAAGTGTCCCTGGGGGTGCCCTGGGTGTCCCTGTGGGGGCCCTGGCTGTGCCCTCGGTGTCCCTGAGGGTGCCCTGGCTGTTCCCTAGGTGTCCCTGGGGGTGCCCTGGCTGTCCCTAGTGTGCCCTGGCTGTGCCCTTGGTGTCCCTGGGGGTGCCCTGGCTGTCCCTAGGGTGCCCTGACTGTCTCCTAGGTGTCCCTGGGGGTGCCCTGGGTATCCCTGGGGTGCCCTGGCTGTCCCCTTGGTGTCCCTGGGGGGGGCCCTGGCTGTCCCCTAGGTGTCCCTGGGGGTGCCCTGCGTGTCCCTGGGGTGCCCTGGCTGTCCCCTAGGTGTCCCTGGGGGTGCCCTGGCTGTCCCTGGGGTTCCCTGGCTGTCCCCTAGGTGTCCCTGGGGGTGCCCTGGCTGTCCCTGGTGTTCCCTGGCTGTCCCCTAGGTGTCCCTGGGAGGGCCCTGGGTGTCCCTGGGGGTGCAAAGGGTGTCACTGAGGTTCCCTGGCTGTCCCGTACGTGTCCTTTGGATTCCCTGGAAGTCCCCTAGGTGTCCCTGGGGGTGCCCTGAGTGTCCCTGGGCTGCCCTGGCTGTCCCCTAGGGGTCTATGGGGGTGCCCTGGCTGTCCCTTCAGTGTCCCTGGGGGTGCCCTGCGTGTCCCCTAGGTGTCCCTGGGGGTGCCCTGCCTGTCCCCTAGGTGTCGTTGGGGGTGCCCTGGGTGTCCCTGCGGGTGCCCTACCTGTCCCCTAGGTGTCCCTGGGGGTGCCCTGGGTGTCCCTGTGGGGGCCCTGGCTGTGCCCTAGGTGTCCCTGGGGGTGCCCTGGCTGTCCCGAGGGTGCCCTGGCTGTGCCCTTTGTGTCCCTGGGGGTCCCCTGGGTGTCCCTGGGGGTGCCCTGGGTGTCCCTGGAGTGCCCTGGCTGTCCCCTAAATGTCCCTGGGGGTGCCCTGGCTGTCCCCTAGGTGTCCCTGGGGGTGTCCTGGTTGTCCCCTAGGTGTCCCTGGGGGTGCCCTGCCTGTCCCTGGGGGTGCCCTGGCTGTCCCCTAGGTGTCCCTGGGGGGGCCCTGGCTGTCCCCTAGGTGTCCCTGGGGGTGCCCTGGCTGTCCCTAGGGTGCCCTGGCTGTCCCCTAGGTGTCCCTGGGGGTGCCCTGGGTGTCCCTGGGAGTGCCCTGGCTGTCCCCTAGGGGTCTCTGGGGGTGCCCTGGCTGTCCCGTCAGTGTCCCTGGGGTGCCCTGCCTGTCCCCTTGGTGTCCCTGGGGGTGTCCTGGGTGTCCCTGGAGTGCCCTGGCTGACCCCTAAATGTCCCTGGGGGTGCCCTGGCTGTCCCCTAGGTGTCCCTGGGGGTGTCCTGCCTTCCCCTAGGTGTCCCTGGGGGTGCCCTGGCTTTCCCCTCGCTGTCCCTGGGGTGCCCTGGCTGTCCCCTTGGTGGCCCTGGGGGTGCCCTGGGTGTCCCTGGGGGTGCCCTGGAGGTCCCCTAGGTGTCCCTGGGGGTGCCCTGGCTGTCCCTGGGGTGTCCTGCCTTCCCCTAGGTGTCCCTGGGTGTGCCCTGCCTGTCCCCTAGGTGTCCCTGGGGGTGACCTGCCTGTCCCCTAGGTGTCGTTGGGGGTGCCCTGGGTGTCCCTGGGGGTGCCCTGGGTGTCCCTGGGGTGCCCTGGCTGTCCCCTTGGTGTCCCTGGGGGGCCCCTGGCTGTCCCCTAGGTGTCCCTGGGGGTGCCCTTCCTGTCCCCTAGGTGTCCCTGGGGGTGCCCTGGGTGTCCCTGGGTTGCCCTGGCTGTCCCCTTGGTGTCCCTGGGGGGGGCCTTGGCTGTCCCCTAGGTGTCCCTGTGGGTGCCCTGCGTGTCCCTGGGGTGCCCTGGCTGTCCCCTAGGTGTCCCTGGGGGTGCCCTGGCTGTCCCTGGGGTTCCCTGGCTGTCCCCTAGGTGTCCCTGGGGGGGCCCTGGGTGTCCCTGAGGGTGCACAGGGTGTCACTGGGCTGCCCTGGCTGTCCCCTAGGGGTCTCTGGGGGTGCCCTGGCTGTCCCTTCAGTGTCCCTGGGGGTGCCCTGCCTGTCCCCTAGGTGTCCCTGTGGGTGCCCTGCCTGTCCCCTAGGTGTCGTTGGGGGTGCCCTGGGTGTCCCTGGGGGTGCCCTACCTGTCCCCTAGGTGTCTCTGGGGTTGCCTTGGGTGTCCCTGTGGGGGCCCTGGCTGTGCCCTCGGTGTCCCTGAGGGTGCCCTGGTTGTGCCCTAGGTGTCCCTGGGGGTGCCCTGGTGTCCCTGGGTTGCCCTGGCTGTCCCCTTGGTGTCCCTGGGGGGGGGCCCTGGCTGTCCCCTAGGTGTTCCTGGGGGTGCCCTGGCTGTCCCTGGGGTTCCCTGGCTGTCCCCTAGGTGTCCCTGGGGGTGCCCTGGCTGTCCCTGGGGTTCCCTGGCTGTCCCCTAGGTGTCCCTGGGGGTGCCCTGGCTGTCACTGGGGTTCCCTGGCTGTCCCGTACGTGTCCCTGGGATTCCTTGGAAGTCCCCTAGGTGTCCCTGGGGGTGCCCTGAGTGTCCCTGGGCTGCCCTGGCTGTCCCCTAGGGGTCTATGGGGGTGCCCTGGCTGTCCCTTCAGTGTCCCTGGGGGTGCCCTGCGTGTCCCCTAGGTGTCCCTGGGGGTGCCCTGCCTGTCCCCTAGGTGTCGTTGGGGGTGCCCTGGGTGTCCCTGGGGGTGCCCTACCTGTCCCCTAGGTGTCCCTGGGGGTGCCCTGGGTGTCCCTGTGGGGGCCCTGGCTGTGCCCTCGGTGTCCCTGAGGGTGCCCTGGCTGTGCCCTAGGTTTCCCTGGGGGTGCCCAGGCTGTCCCTAGGGTGCCCTGGCTGTGCCCTTTGTGTCCCTGGGGGTCCCCTGGGTGTCCCTGGGGGTTCCCTGGGTGTCCCTGGAGTGCCCTGGCTGTCCCCTAAATGTCCCTGGGGGTGCCCTGGCTGTCCCCTAGGTGTCCCTGGGGGTGTCCTGGTTGTCCCCTAGGTGTCCCTGGGGGTGCCCTGCCTGTCCCTGGGGGTGCCCTGGCTGTCCCCTAGGTGTCCCTGGGGGGGCCCTGGCTGTCCCGTAGGTGTCCCTGGGGGTGCCCTGGCTGTCCCTAGGGTGCCCTGGCTGTCCCCTAGGTGTCCCTGGGGGTGCCCTGGGTGTCCCTGGGGTGACCTGGCTGTCCCCAAGGTGTCCCTGTGGGTGCCCAGATTGTCCCTGGGAGTGCCCTGGCTGTCCCCTAGGGGTCTCTGGGGGTGCCCTGGCTGTCCCGTCAGTGTCCCTGGGGGTGCCCTGCCTGTCCCCTTGGTGTCCCTGGGGGTGTCCTGGGTGTCCCTGGAGTGCCCTGGCTGATCCCTAAATGTCTCTGGGGGTGCCCTGGCTGTCCCCTAGGTGTCCCTGGGGGTGTCCTGCCTTCCCCTAGGTGTCCCTGGGGGTGCCCTGGCTGTCCCCTCGCTGTCCCTGGGGTGCCCTGGCTGTCCCCTTGGTGGCCCTGGGGGTGCATTGGGTGTCCCTGGGGGTGCCCTGGAGGTCCCCTAGGTGTCCCTGGGGGTGCCCTGGCTGTCCCTGGGGTGTCCTGCCTGTCCCCTAGGTGTCCCTGGGGGTGCCCTGCCTGTCCCCTAGGTGTCGTTGGGGGTGCCCTGGGTGTCCCTGGGGGTGCCCTGCCTGTCCCCTAGGTGTCCTTGGGGGTGCCCTGGGTGTCCCTGGGGTGCCCTGGCTGTCCCCTTGGTGTCCCTGGGCGGGGCCCTGGCAGTCCCCTAGGTGTCCCTGGGGGTGCCCTGCCTGTCCCCTAGGTGTCCCTGGGGGTGCCCTGGGTGTCCCTGGGTTGCCCTGGCTGTCCCCTTGGTGTCCCTGGGGGGGGCCTTGGCTGTCCCCTAGGTGTCCCTGTGGGTGCCCTGCGTGTCCCTGGGGTGCCCTGGCTGTCCCCTAGGTGTCCCTGGGGGTGCCCTGGCTGTCCCTGGGGTTCCCTGGCTGTCCCCTAGGTGTCCCTGGAAGTGCCCTGGCTGTCCCTGGGGTTCCCTGGCTGTCCCCTAGGTGTCCCTGGGGGGGCCCTGGGTGTCCCTGGGTGTGCACAGGGTGTCACTGGGCTGCCCTGGCTGTCCCCTAGGGGTCTCTGGGGGTGCCCTGGCTGTCCCTTCAGTGTCCCTGGGGGTGCCCTGCCTGTCCCCTAGGTGTCCCTGTGGGTGCTCTGCCTGTCCCCTAGGTGTCGTTGGGGGTGCCCTGGGTGTCCCTGGGGGTGCCCTACCTGTCCCCTAGGTGTCCCTGGGGGTGCCCTGGGTGTCCCTGTGGGGGCCCTGGCTGTGCCCTCGGTGTCCCTGAGGGTGCCCTGGCTGTGCCCTGGGTGTCCCTGGGGGTGCCCTGGCTGTCCCTAGGCTGCCCTGGCTGTGCCCTTTGTGTCCCTGGGGGTCCCCTGGGTGTCCCTGGGGGTGCCCTGGGTGTCCCTGGAGTGCCCTGGCTGTCCCCTAAATGTCCCTGGGGGTGCCCTGGCTGTCCCCTAGGTGTCCCTGGGGGTGCCCTGGTTGTCCCCTAGGTGTCCCTGGGGGTGCCCTGCCTGTCCCTGGGGGTGCCCTGGCTGTCCCCTAGGTGTCCCTGGGGGGGCCCCTGGCTGTCCCCGAGGTGTCCCTGGGGGTGCCCTGGCTGTCCCTAGGGTGCCCTGGCTGTCCCCTAGGTGTCCCTGGGGGTGCCCTGGGTGTCCCCTAGGGGTCTCTGGGGGTGCCCTGGCTGTCCCGTCAGTGTCCCTGGGGGTGCCCTGCCTGTCCCCTTGGTGTCCCTGGGGGTGTCCTGGGTGTCCCTGGAGTGCCCTGGCTGACCCCTAAATGTCCCTGGGGGTGCCCTGGCTGTCCCCTAGGTGTCCCTGGGGGTGTCCTGCCTTCCCCTAGGTGTCCCTGGGGGTGCCCTGGCTTTCCCCTCGCTGTCCCTGAGGTGCCCTGGCTGTCCCCTTGGTGGCCCTGGGGATGCATTGGGTGTCCCTGGGGGTGCCCTGGAGGTCCCCTAGGTGTCCCTGGGGGTGCCCTGGCTGTCCCTGGGGTGTCCTGCCTTCCCCTAGGTGTCCCTGGGGGTGACCTGCCTGTCCCCTAGGTGTCCCTGGGGGTGCCCTGCCTGTCCCCTAGGTTTCCCTGGGGGTGCCCTGGGTGTCCCTGGGGTGCCCTGGCTGTCCCCTTGGTGTCCCTGGGGGGGGGCCCTGGCTGTCCCCTAGGTGTCCCTGGGGGTGCCCTGGCTGTCCCCTTGGTGTCCCTGGGGGTGCCCTGGCTGTCCCTGGGGTTCCCTGGCTGTCCCCTAGGTGTCCCTGGAAGTGCCCTGGCTGTCCCTGGGGTTCCCTGGCTGTCCCCTAGGTGTCCCTGGGGGGGCCCTGGGTGTCCCTGGGTGTGCACAGGGGTGTCACTGGGCTGCCCTGGCTGTCTCCTAGGGGTCTCTGGGGGTGCCCTGGGTGTCCCTGGGGTGACCTGGCTGTCCCCAAGGTGTCCCTGTGGGTGCCCAGAGTGTCCCTGGGAGTGCCCTGGCTGTCCCCTAGGGGTCTCTGGGGGTGCCCTGGCTGTCCCGTCAGTGTCCCTGGGGGTGCCCTGCCTGTGCCCTTGGTGTCCCTGGGGGTGTCCTGGGTGTCCCTGGAGTGCCCTGGCTGACCCCTAAATGTCCCTGGGGGTGCCCTGGCTGTCCCCTAGGTGTCCCTGGGGGTGTCCTGCCTTCCCCTAGGTGTCCCTGGGGGTGCCCTGGCTTTCCCCTCGCTGTCCCTGGGGTGCCCTGGCTGTCCCCTTGGTGGCCCTGGGGGTGCCCTGGGTGTCCCTGGGGGTGCCCTGGAGGTCCCCTAGGTGTCCCTGGGGGTGCCCTGGCTGTCCCTGGGGTGCCCTGGCTGTCCCCTAGGTGTCCCTGGGGGTGCCCTGCCTGTCCCCTAGGTGTCGTTGGGGGTGCCCTGGGTGTCCCTGGGGGTGACCTACCTGTCCCCTAGGTGTCCCTGGGGGTGCCCTGGGTGTCCCTGTGGGGGCCCTGGCTGTGCCCTCGGTGTCCCTGAGGGTGCCCTACCTGTCCCCTGGGTGTCCCTGGGGGTGCCCTGGGTGTCCCTGGAGTGCCCTGGCTGTCCCCTAAATGTCCCTGGGGGTGCCCTGGTTGTCCCCTAGGTGTCCCTGGGGGTGCCCTGCCTGTCCCTGGGGGTGCCCTGGCTGTCCCCTAGGTGTCCCTGGGGGGGCCGTGGCTGTCCCCTAGGTGTCCCTGGGGGTGCCCTGGCTGTCCCTAGGGTGCCCTGGCTGTCCCCTAGGTGTCCCTGGGGGTGACCTGGGTGTCCCTGGGGTGACCTGGCTGTCCCCAAGGTGTCCCTGTGGGTGCCCAGAGTGTCCCTGGGAGTGCCCTGGCTGTCCCCTAGGGGTCTCTGGGGGTGCCCTGGCTGTCCCGTCAGTGTCCCTGGGGGTGCCCTGCCTGTCCCCTTGGTGTCCCTGGGGGTGTCCTGTGTGTCCCTGGAGTGCCCTGGCTGACCCCTAAATGTCCCTGGGGGTGCCCTGGCTGTCCCCTAGGTATCCCTGGGGGTGCATTGGGTGTCCCTGGGGGTGCCCTGGAGGTCCCCTAGGTGTCCCTGGGGGTGCCCTGGCTGTCCCTGGGGTGTCCTGGCTTCCCCTAGGTGTCCCTGGGTGTGCCCTGCCTGTCCCCTAGGTGTCCCTGGGGGTGCCCTGCCTGTCCTCTAGGTGTCGTTGGGGGTGCCCTGGGTGTCCCTGGGGGTGCCCTGCCTGTCCCCTCGGTGTCCCTGGGGGTGCCCTGGGTGTCCCTGGGGTGCCCTGGCTGTCCCCTTGGTGTCCCTGGGGGGGGCCCTGGCTGTCCCCTAGGTGTCCCTGGGGGTGCCCTGCCTGTCCCCTAGGTGTCCCTGGGGGTGCCCTGGGTGTCCCTGGGTTGCCTTGGCTGTCCCCTTGGTGTCCCTCGGGGGGGCCTTGGCTGTCCCCTAGGTGTCCCTGTGGGTGCCCTGCGTGTCCCTGGGGTGCCCTGGCTGTACCCTAGGTGTCCCTGTGGGTGCCCTGGCTGTCCCTGGGGTTCCGTGGCTGTCCCCTAGGTGTCCCTGGGGGGGCCCTGGGTGTCCCTGGGTGTGCACAGGGTGTCACTGGGCTGCCCTGGCTGTCCCCTAGGGGTCTCTGGGGGTGCCCTGGCTGTCCCTTCAGTGTCCCTGGGGGTGCCCTGCCTGTCCCCTAGGTGTCCCTGTGGGTGCCCTGCCTATCCCCTAGGTGTCGTTGGGGGTGCCCTGGGTGTCCCTGGGGGTGCCCTACCTCTCCCCTAGGTGTCCCTGGGGGTGCCCTGGGTGTCCCTGTGGGGGCCCTGGCTGTGCCCTCGGTGTCCCTGAGGGTGCCCTGGCTGTGCCCTAGGTGTCCCTGGGGGTGCCCTGGCTGTCCCTAGGGTGCCCTGGCTGTGCCCTTTGTGTCCCTGGGGGTCCCCTGGGTGTCCCTGGGGGTGCCCTGGGTGTCCCTGGAGTGCCCTGGCTGTCCCCTAAATGTCCCTGGGGGTGCCCTGGGTGTCCCGTAGGTGTCCCTGGGGGTGTCCTGGTTGTCCCCTAGGTGTCCCTGGGGGTGCCCTGCCTGTCCCTGGGGATGCCCTGGCTGTCCCCTAGGTGTCCCTGGGAGGGCCCTGGCTGTCCCTAGGGTGCCCTGGCTGTCCCCTAGGTGTCCCTGGGGGTGTCCTGCCTTCCCCTAGGTGTCCCTGGGGGTGCCCTGGCTTTCCCCTCGCTGTCCCTGGGGTGCCCTGGCTGTCCCCTTGGTGGCCCTGGGGGTGCATTGGGTGTCCCTGGGGGTGCCCTGGAGGTCCCCTAGGTGTCCCTGGGGGTGCCCTGGCTGTCCCTGGGGTGTCCTGCCTTCCCCTAGGTGTCCCTGGGTGTGCCCTGCCTGTCCCCTAGGTGTCCCTGGGGGTGCCCTGCTTGTCCCCTAGGTGTCGTTGGGGGTGCCCTGGGTGTCCCTGGGGGTGCCCTGGGTGTCCCTGGGGTGCCCTGGCTGTCCCCTTGGTGTCCCTGGGGGGGGCCCTGGCTGTCCCCTAGGTGTCCCTGGGGGTGCCCTGCCTGTCCCCTAGGTGTCCCTGGGGGTGCCCTGGGTGTCCCTGGGTTGCCCTGGCTGTCCCCTTGGTGTCCCTGGGGGGGGCCTTGGCTGTCCCCTAGGTGTCCCTGTGGGTGCCCTGCGTGTCCCTGGGGTGCCCTGGCTGTCTCCTAGGTGTCCCTGGGGGTGCCCTGGCTGTCCCTGGGGTTCCCTGGCTGTCCCCTAGGTGTCCCTGCGGGGGCCCTGGGTGTCCCTGAGGGTGCACAGTGTGTCACTGGGCTGCCCTGGCTGTCCCCTAGGGGTCTCTGGGGGTGCCCTGGCTGTCCCTTCAGTGTCCCTGGGGGTGCCCTGCCTGTCCCCTAGGTGTCCCTGTGGGTGCCCTGCCTGTCCCCTAGGTGTCGTTGGGGGTGCCCTGGGTGTCCCTGGGGGTGCCCTACCTGTCCCCTAGGTGTCTCTGGGGGTGCCCTGGGTGTCCCTGTGGGGGCCCTGGCTGTGCCCTCGGTGTCCCTGAGGGTGCCCTGGTTGTGCCCTAGGTGTCCCTGGGGGTGCCCTGGTGTCCCTGGGTTGCCCTGGCTGTCCCCTTGGTGTCCCTGGGGGGGGCCCTGGCTGTCCCCTAGGTGTTCCTGGGGGTGCCCTGGCTGTCCCTGGGGTTCCCTGGCTGTCCCCTAGGTGTCCCTGGGGGTGCCCTGGCTGTCCCTGGGGTTCCCTGGCTGTCCCCTAGGTGTCCCTGGGGGTGCCCTGGCTGTCACTGGGGTTCCCTGGCTGTCCCGTACGTGTCCCTGGGATTCCTTGGAAGTCCCCTAGGTGTCCCTGGGGGTGCCCTGAGTGTCCCTGGGCTGCCCTGGCTGTCCCCTAGGGGTCTATGGGGGTGCCCTGGCTGTCCCTTCAGTGTCCCTGGGGGTGCCCTGCGTGTCCCCTAGGTGTCCCTGGGGGTGCCCTGCCTGTCCCCTAGGTGTCGTTGGGGGTGCCCTGGGTGTCCCTGGGGGTGCCCTACCTGTCCCCTAGGTGTCCCTGGGGGTGCCCTGGGTGTCCCTGTGGGGGCCCTGGCTGTGCCCTCGGTGTCCCTGAGGGTGCCCTGGCTGTGCCCTAGGTTTCCCTGGGGGTGCCCAGGCTGTCCCTAGGGTGCCCTGGCTGTGCCCTTTGTGTCCCTGGGGGTCCCCTGGGTGTCCCTGGGGGTTCCCTGGGTGTCCCTGGAGTGCCCTGGCTGTCCCCTAAATGTCCCTGGGGGTGCCCTGGCTGTCCCCTAGGTGTCCCTGGGGGTGTCCTGGTTGTCCCCTAGGTGTCCCTGGGGGTGCCCTGCCTGTCCCTGGGGGTGCCCTGGCTGTCCCCTAGGTGTCCCTGGGGGGGCCCTGGCTGTCCCGTAGGTGTCCCTGGGGGTGCCCTGGCTGTCCCTAGGGTGCCCTGGCTGTCCCCTAGGTGTCCCTGGGGGTGCCCTGGGTGTCCCTGGGGTGACCTGGCTGTCCCCAAGGTGTCCCTGTGGGTGCCCAGATTGTCCCTGGGAGTGCCCTGGCTGTCCCCTAGGGGTCTCTGGGGGTGCCCTGGCTGTCCCGTCAGTGTCCCTGGGGGTGCCCTGCCTGTCCCCTTGGTGTCCCTGGGGGTGTCCTGGGTGTCCCTGGAGTGCCCTGGCTGATCCCTAAATGTCTCTGGGGGTGCCCTGGCTGTCCCCTAGGTGTCCCTGGGGGTGTCCTGCCTTCCCCTAGGTGTCCCTGGGGGTGCCCTGGCTGTCCCCTCGCTGTCCCTGGGGTGCCCTGGCTGTCCCCTTGGTGGCCCTGGGGGTGCATTGGGTGTCCCTGGGGGTGCCCTGGAGGTCCCCTAGGTGTCCCTGGGGGTGCCCTGGCTGTCCCTGGGGTGTCCTGCCTGTCCCCTAGGTGTCCCTGGGGGTGCCCTGCCTGTCCCCTAGGTGTCGTTGGGGGTGCCCTGGGTGTCCCTGGGGGTGCCCTGCCTGTCCCCTAGGTGTCCTTGGGGGTGCCCTGGGTGTCCCTGGGGTGCCCTGGCTGTCCCCTTGGTGTCCCTGGGCGGGGCCCTGGCAGTCCCCTAGGTGTCCCTGGGGGTGCCCTGCCTGTCCCCTAGGTGTCCCTGGGGGTGCCCTGGGTGTCCCTGGGTTGCCCTGGCTGTCCCCTTGGTGTCCCTGGGGGGGGCCTTGGCTGTCCCCTAGGTGTCCCTGTGGGTGCCCTGCGTGTCCCTGGGGTGCCCTGGCTGTCCCCTAGGTGTCCCTGGGGGTGCCCTGGCTGTCCCTGGGGTTCCCTGGCTGTCCCCTAGGTGTCCCTGGAAGTGCCCTGGCTGTCCCTGGGGTTCCCTGGCTGTCCCCTAGGTGTCCCTGGGGGGGCCCTGGGTGTCCCTGGGTGTGCACAGGGTGTCACTGGGCTGCCCTGGCTGTCCCCTAGGGGTCTCTGGGGGTGCCCTGGCTGTCCCTTCAGTGTCCCTGGGGGTGCCCTGCCTGTCCCCCAGGTGTCCCTGTGGGTGCTCTGCCTGTCCCCTAGGTGTCGTTGGGGGTGCCCTGGGTGTCCCTGGGGGTGCCCTACCTGTCCCCTAGGTGTCCCTGGGGGTGCCCTGGGTGTCCCTGTGGGGGCCCTGGCTGTGCCCTCGGTGTCCCTGAGGGTGCCCTGGCTGTGCCCTGGGTGTCCCTGGGGGTGCCCTGGCTGTCCCTAGGCTGCCCTGGCTGTGCCCTTTGTGTCCCTGGGGGTCCCCTGGGTGTCCCTGGGGGTGCCCTGGGTGTCCCTGGAGTGCCCTGGCTGTCCCCTAAATGTCCCTGGGGGTGCCCTGGCTGTCCCCTAGGTGTCCCTGGGGGTGCCCTGGTTGTCCCCTAGGTGTCCCTGGTGGTGCCCTGCCTGTCCCTGGGGGTGCCCTGGCTGTCCCCTAGGTGTCCCTGGGGGGGCCCTGGCTGTCCCCGAGGTGTCCCTGGGGGTGCCCTGGCTGTCCCTAGGGTGCCCTGGCTGTCCCCTAGGTGTCCCTGGGGGTGCCCTGGGTGTCCCCTAGGGGTCTCTGGGGGTGCCCTGGCTGTCCCGTCAGTGTCCCTGGGGGTGCCCTGCCTGTCCCCTTGGTGTCCCTGGGGGTGTCCTGGGTGTCCCTGGAGTGCCCTGGCTGACCCCTAAATGTCCCTGGGGGTGCCCTGGCTGTCCCCTAGGTGTCCCTGGGGGTGTCCTGCCTTCCCCTAGGTGTCCCTGGGGGTGCCCTGGCTTTCCCCTCGCTGTCCCTGAGGTGCCCTGGCTGTCCCCTTGGTGGCCCTGGGGGTGCATTGGGTGTCCCTGGGGGTGCCCTGGAGGTCCCCTAGGTGTCCCTGGGGGTGCCCTGGCTGTCCCTGGGGTGTCCTGCCTTCCCCTAGGTGTCCCTGGGGGTGACCTGCCTGTCCCCTAGGTGTCCCTGGGGGTGCCCTGCCTGTCCCCTAGGTTTCCCTGGGGGTGCCCTGGGTGTCCCTGGGGTGCCCTGGCTGTCCCCTAGGTGTCCCTGGGGGTGCCCTGGCTGTCCCCTTGGTGTCCCTGGGGGTGCCCTGGCTGTCCCTGGGGTTCCCTGGCTGTCCCCTAGGTGTCCCTGGAAGTGCCCTGGCTGTCCCTGGGGTTCCCTGGCTGTCCCCTAGGTGTCCCTGGGGGGGCCCTGGGTGTCCCTGGGTGTGCACAGGGTGTCACTGGGCTGCCCTGGCTGTCTCCTAGGGGTCTCTGGGGGTGCCCTGGGTGTCCCTGGGGTGACCTGGCTGTCCCCAAGGTGTCCCTGTGGGTGCCCAGAGTGTCCCTGGGAGTGCCCTGGCTGTCCCCTTGGGGTCTCTGGGGGTGCCCTGGCTGTCCCGTCAGTGTCCCTGGGGGTGCCCTGCCTGTCCCCTTGGTGTCCCTGGGGGTGTCCTGGGTGTCCCTGGAGTGCCCTGGCTGACCCCTAAATGTCCCTGGGGGTGCCCTGGCTGTCCCCTAGGTGTCCCTGGGGGTGTCCTGCCTTCCCCTAGGTGTCCCTGGGGGTGCCCTGGCTTTCCCCTCGCTGTCCCTGGGGTGCCCTGGCTGTCCCCTTGGTGGCCCTGGGGGTGCCCTGGGTGTCCCTGGGGGTGCCCTGGAGGTCCCCTAGGTGTCCCTGGGGGTGCCCTGGCTGTCCCTGGGGTGCCCTGGCTGTCCCCTAGGTGTCCCTGGGGGTGCCCTGCCTGTCCCCTAGGTGTCGTTGGGGGTGCCCTGGGTGTCCCTGGGGGTGCCCTACCTGTCCCCTAGGTGTCCCTGGGGGTGCCCTGGGTGTCCCTGTGGGGGCCCTGGCTGTGCCCTCGGTGTCCCTGAGGGTGCCCTACCTGTCCCCTGGGTGTCCCTGGGGGTGCCCTGGGTGTCCCTGGAGTGCCCTGGCTGTCCCCTAAATGTCCCTGGGGGTGCCCTGGTTGTCCCCTAGGTGTCCCTGGGGGTGCCCTGCCTGTCCCTGGGGGTGCCCTGGCTGTCCCCTAGGTGTCCCTGGGGGGGCCGTGGCTGTCCCCTAGGTGTCCCTGGGGGTGCCCTGGCTGTCCCTAGGGTGCCCTGGCTGTCCCCTAGGTGTCCCTGGGGGTGACCTGGGTGTCCCTGGGGTGACCTGGCTGTCCCCAAGGTGTCCCTGTGGGTGCCCAGAGTGTCCCTGGGAGTGCCCTGGCTGTCCCCTAGGGGTCTCTGGGGGTGCCCTGGCTGTCCCGTCAGTGTCCCTGGGGGTGCCCTGCCTGTCCCCTTGGTGTCCCTGGGGGTGTCCTGGGTGTCCCTGGAGTGCCCTGGCTGACCCCTAAATGTCCCTGGGGGTGCCCTGGCTGTCCCCTAGGTATCCCTGGGGGTGCATTGGGTGTCCCTGGGGGTGCCCTGGAGGTCCCCTAGGTGTCCCTGGGGGTGCCCTGGCTGTCCCTGGGGTGTCCTGGCTTCCCCTAGGTGTCCCTGGGTGTGCCCTGCCTGTCCCCTAGGTGTCCCTGGGGGTGCCCTGCCTGTCCTCTAGGTGTCGTTGGGGGTGCCCTGGGTGTCCCTGGGGGTGCCCTGCCTGTCCCCTCGGTGTCCCTGGGGGTGCCCTGGGTGTCCCTGGGGTGCCCTGGCTGTCCCCTTGGTGTCCCTGGGGGGGGCCCTGGCTGTCCCCTAGGTGTCCCTGGGGGTGCCCTGCCTGTCCCCTAGGTGTCCCTGGGGGTGCCCTGGGTGTCCCTGGGTTGCCTTGGCTGTCCCCTTGGTGTCCCTCGGGGGGGCCTTGGCTGTCCCCTAGGTGTCCCTGTGGGTGCCCTGCGTGTCCCTGGGGTGCCCTGGCTGTACCCTAGGTGTCCCTGTGGGTGCCCTGGCTGTCCCTGGGGTTCCGTGGCTGTCCCCTAGGTGTCCCTGGGGGGGCCCTGGGTGTCCCTGGGTGTGCACAGGGTGTCACTGGGCTGCCCTGGCTGTCCCCTAGGGGTCTCTGGGGGTGCCCTGGCTGTCCCTTCAGTGTCCCTGGGGGTGCCCTGCCTGTCCCCTAGGTGTCCCTGTGGGTGCCCTGCCTATCCCCTAGGTGTCGTTGGGGGTGCCCTGGGTGTCCCTGGGGGTGCCCTACCTCTCCCCTAGGTGTCCCTGGGGGTGCCCTGGGTGTCCCATTGGGGGCCCTGGCTGTGCCCTCGGTGTCCCTGAGGGTGCCCTGGCTGTGCCCTAGGTGTCCCTGGGGGTGCCCTGGCTGTCCCTAGGGTGCCCTGGCTGTGCCCTTTGTGTCCCTGGGGGTCCCCTGGGTGTCCCTGGGGGTGCCCTGGGTGTCCCTGGAGTGCCCTGGCTGTCCCCTAAATGTCCCTGGGGGTGCCCTGGGTGTCCCGTAGGTGTCCCTGGGGGTGTCCTGGTTGTCCCCTAGGTGTCCCTGGGGGTGCCCTGCCTGTCCCTGGGGATGCCCTGGCTGTCCCCTAGGTGTCCCTGGGAGGGCCCTGGCTGTCCCTAGGGTGCCCTGGCTGTCCCCTAGGTGTCCCTGGGGGTGTCCTGCCTTCCCCTAGGTGTCCCTGGGGGTGCCCTGGCTTTCCCCTCGCTGTCCCTGGGGTGCCCTGGCTGTCCCCTTGGTGGCCCTGGGGGTGCATTGGGTGTCCCTGGGGGTGCCCTGGAGGTCCCCTAGGTGTCCCTGGGGGTGCCCTGGCTGTCCCTGGGGTGTCCTGCCTTCCCCTAGGTGTCCCTGGGTGTGCCCTGCCTGTCCCCTAGGTGTCCCTGGGGGTGCCCTGCTTGTCCCCTAGGTGTCGTTGGGGGTGCCCTGGGTGTCCCTGGGGGTGCCCTGGGTGTCCCTGGGGTGCCCTGGCTGTCCCCTTGGTGTCCCTGGGGGGGGCCCTGGCTGTCCCCTAGGTGTCCCTGGGGGTGCCCTGCCTGTCCCCTAGGTGTCCCTGGGGGTGCCCTGGGTGTCCCTGGGTTGCCCTGGCTGTCCCCTTGGTGTCCCTGGGGGGGGCCTTGGCTGTCCCCTAGGTGTCCCTGTGGGTGCCCTGCGTGTCCCTGGGGTGCCCTGGCTGTCTCCTAGGTGTCCCTGGGGGTGCCCTGGCTGTCCCTGGGGTTCCCTGGCTGTCCCCTAGGTGTCCCTGGGGGTGCCCTGGCTGTCCCTGGGGTTCCCTGGCTGTCCCCTAGGTGTCCCTGCGGGGGCCCTGGGTGTCCCTGAGGGTGCACAGTGTGTCACTGGGCTGCCCTGGCTGTCCCCTAGGGGTCTCTGGGGGTGCCCTGGCTGTCCCTTCAGTGTCCCTGGGGGTGCCCTGCCTGTCCCCTAGGTGTCCCTGTGGGTGCCCTGCCTGTCCCCTAGGTGTCGTTGGGGGTGCCCTGGGTGTCCCTGGGGGTGCCCTACCTGTCCCCTAGGTGTCCCTGCGGGGGCCCTGGGTGTCCCTGAGGGTGCACAGTGTGTCACTGGGCTGCCCTGGCTGTCCCCTAGGGGTCTCTGGGGGTGCCCTGGCTGTCCCTTCAGTGTCCCTGGGGGTGCCCTGCCTGTCCCCTAGGTGTCCCTGTGGGTGCCCTGCCTGTCCCCTAGGTGTCGTTGGGGGTGCCCTGGGTGTCCCTGGGGGTGCCCTACCTGTCCCCTAGGTGTCTCTGGGGGTGCCCTGGGTGTCCCTGTGGGGGCCCTGGCTGTGCCCTCGGTGTCCCTGAGGGTGCCCTGGTTGTGCCCTAGGTGTCCCTGGGGGTGCCCTGGTGTCCCTGGGTTGCCCTGGCTGTCCCCTTGGTGTCCCTGGGGGTGGCCCTGGCTGTCCCCTAGGTGTTCCTGGGGGTGCCCTGGCTGTCCCTGGGGTTCCCTGGCTGTCCCCTAGGTGTCCCTGGGGGTGCCCTGGCTGTCCCTGGGGTTCCCTGGCTGTCCCCTAGGTGTCCCTGGGGGTGCCCTGGCTGTCACTGGGGTTCCCTGGCTGTCCCGTACGTGTCCCTGGGATTCCTTGGAAGTCCCCTAGGTGTCCCTGGGGGTGCCCTGAGTGTCCCTGGGCTGCCCTGGCTGTCCCCTAGGGGTCTATGGGGGTGCCCTGGCTGTCCCGTCAGTGTCCCTGGGGGTGCCCTGCGTGTCCCCTAGGTGTCCCTGGGGGTGCCCTGCCTGTCCCCTAGGTGTCGTTGGGGGTGCCCTGGGTGTCCCTGGGGGTGCCCTACCTGTCCCCTAGGTGTCCCTGGGGGTGCCCTGGGTGTCCCTGTGGGGGCCCTGGCTGTGCCCTCGGTGTCCCTGAGGGTGCCCTGGCTGTGCCCTAGGTGTCCCTGGGGGTGCCCAGGCTGTCCCTAGGGTGCCCTGGCTGTGCCCTTTGTGTCCCTGGGGGTCCCCTGGGTGTCCCTGGGGGTTCCCTGGGTGTCCCTGGAGTGCCCTGGCTGTCCCCTAAATGTCCCTGGGGGTGCCCTGGCTGTCCCCTAGGTGTCCCTGGGGGTGTCCTGGTTGTCCCCTAGGTGTCCCTGGGGGTGCCCTGCCTGTCCCTGGGGGTGCCCTGGCTGTCCCCTAGGTGTCCCTGGGGGGGCCCTGGCTGTCCCGTAGGTGTCCCTGGGGGTGCCCTGGCTGTCCCTAGGGTGCCCTGGCTGTCCCCTAGGTGTCCCTGGGGGTGCCCTGGGTGTCCCTGGGGTGACCTGGCTGTCCCCAAGGTGTCCCTGTGGGTGCCCAGATTGTCCCTGGGAGTGCCCTGGCTGTCCCCTAGGGGTCTCTGGGGGTGCCCTGGCTGTCCCGTCAGTGTCCCTGGGGGTGCCCTGCCTGTCCCCTTGGTGTCCCTGGGGGTGTCCTGGGTGTCCCTGGAGTGCCCTGGCTGATCCCTAAATGTCTCTGGGGGTGCCCTGGCTGTCCCCTAGGTGTCCCTGGGGGTGTCCTGCCTTCCCCTAGGTGTCCCTGGGGGTGCCCTGGCTGTCCCCTCGCTGTCCCTGGGGTGCCCTGGCTGTCCCCTTGGTGGCCCTGGGGGTGCATTGGGTGTCCCTGGGGGTGCCCTGGAGGTCCCCTAGGTGTCCCTGGGGGTGCCCTGGCTGTCCCTGGGGTGTCCTGCCTGTCCCCTAGGTGTCCCTGGGGGTGCCCTGCCTGTCCCCTAGGTGTCGTTGGGGGTGCCCTGGGTGTCCCTGGGGGTGCCCTGCCTGTCCCCTAGGTGTCCTTGGGGGTGCCCTGGGTGTCCCTGGGGTGCCCTGGCTGTCCCCTTGGTGTCCCTGGGCGGGGCCCTGGCAGTCCCCTAGGTGTCCCTGGGGGTGCCCTGCCTGTCCCCTAGGTGTCCCTGGGGGTGCCCTGGGTGTCCCTGGGTTGCCCTGGCTGTCCCCTTGGTGTCCCTGGGGGGGGCCTTGGCTGTCCCCTAGGTGTCCCTGTGGGTGCCCTGCGTGTCCCTGGGGTGCCCTGGCTGTCCCCTAGGTGTCCCTGGGGGTGCCCTGGCTGTCCCTGGGGTTCCCTGGCTGTCCCCTAGGTGTCCCTGGAAGTGCCCTGGCTGTCCCTGGGGTTCCCTGGCTGTCCCCTAGGTGTCCCTGGGGGGGCCCTGGGTGTCCCTGGGTGTGCACAGGGTGTCACTGGGCTGCCCTGGCTGTCCCCTAGGGGTCTCTGGGGGTGCCCTGGCTGTCCCTTCAGTGTCCCTGGGGGTGCCCTGCCTGTCCCCTAGGTGTCCCTGTGGGTGCTCTGCCTGTCCCCTAGGTGTCGTTGGGGGTGCCCTGGGTGTCCCTGGGGGTGCCCTACCTGTCCCCTAGGTGTCCCTGGGGGTGCCCTGGGTGTCCCTGTGGGGGCCCTGGCTGTGCCCTCGGTGTCCCTGAGGGTGCCCTGGCTGTGCCCTGGGTGTCCCTGGGGGTGCCCTGGCTGTCCCTAGGCTGCCCTGGCTGTGCCCTTTGTGTCCCTGGGGGTCCCCTGGGTGTCCCTGGGGGTGCCCTGGGTGTCCCTGGAGTGCCCTGGCTGTCCCCTAAATGTCCCTGGGGGTGCCCTGGCTGTCCCCTAGGTGTCCCTGGGGGTGCCCTGGTTGTCCCCTAGGTGTCCCTGGGGGTGCCCTGCCTGTCCCTGGGGGTGCCCTGGCTGTCCCCTAGGTGTCCCTGGGGGGGCCCTGGCTGTCCCCGAGGTGTCCCTGGGGGTGCCCTGGCTGTCCCTAGGGTGCCCTGGCTGTCCCCTAGGTGTCCCTGGGGGTGCCCTGGGTGTCCCCTAGGGGTCTCTGGGGGTGCCCTGGCTGTCCCGTCAGTGTCCCTGGGGGTGCCCTGCCTGTCCCCTTGGTGTCCCTGGGGGTGTCCTGGGTGTCCCTGGAGTGCCCTGGCTGACCCCTAAATGTCCCTGGGGGTGCCCTGGCTGTCCCCTAGGTGTCCCTGGGGGTGTCCTGCCTTCCCCTAGGTGTCCCTGGGGGTGCCCTGGCTTTCCCCTCGCTGTCCCTGAGGTGCCCTGGCTGTCCCCTTGGTGGCCCTGGGGGTGCATTGGGTGTCCCTGGGGGTGCCCTGGAGGTCCCCTAGGTGTCCCTGGGGGTGCCCTGGCTGTCCCTGGGGTGTCCTGCCTTCCCCTAGGTGTCCCTGGGGGTGACCTGCCTGTCCCCTTAGTGTCCCTGGGGGTGCCCTGCCTGTCCCCTAGGTTTCCCTGGGGGTGCCCTGGGTGTCCCTGGGGTGCCCTGGCTGTCCCCTTGGTGTCCCTGGGGGGGGCCCTGGCTGTCCCCTAGGTGTCCCTGGGGGTGCCCTGGCTGTCCCCTTGGTGTCCCTGGGGGTGCCCTGGCTGTCCCTGGGGTTCCCTGGCTGTCCCCTAGGTGTCGCTGGAAGTGCCCTGGCTGTCCCTGGGGTTCCCTGGCTGTCCCCTAGGTGTCCCTGGGGGGGCCCTGGGTGTCTCTGGGTGTGCACAGGGTGTCACTGGGCTGCCCTGGCTGTCTCCTAGGGGTCTCTGGGGGTGCCCTGGGTGTCCCTGGGGTGACCTGGCTGTCCCCAAGGTGTCCCTGTGGGTGCCCAGAGTGTCCCTGGGAGTGCCCTGGCTGTCCCCTAGGGGTCTCTGGGGGTGCCCTGGCTGTCCCGTCAGTGTCCCTGGGGGTGCCCTGCCTGTCCCCTTGGTGTCCCTGGGGGTGTCCTGGGTGTCCCTGGAGTGCCCTGGCTGACCCCTAAATGTCCCTGGGGGTGCCCTGGCTGTCCCCTAGGTGTCCCTGGGGGTGTCCTGCCTTCCCCTAGGTGTCCCTGGGGGTGCCCTGGCTTTCCCCTCGCTGTCCCTGGGGTGCCCTGGCTGTCCCCTTGGTGGCCCTGGGGGTGCCCTGGGTGTCCCTGGGGGTGCCCTGGAGGTCCCCTAGGTGTCCCTGGGGGTGCCCTGGCTGTCCCTGGGGTGCCCTGGCTGTCCCCTAGGTGTCCCTGGGGGTGCCCTGCCTGTCCCCTAGGTGTCGTTGGGGGTGCCCTGGGTGTCCCTGGGGGTGCCCTACCTGTCCCCTAGGTGTCCCTGGGGGTGCCCTGGGTGTCCCTGTGGGGGCCCTGGCTGTGCCCTCGGTGTCCCTGAGGGTGCCCTACCTGTCCCCTGGGTGTCCCTGGGGGTGCCCTGGGTGTCCCTGGAGTGCCCTGGCTGTCCCCTAAATGTCCCTGGGGGTGCCCTGGTTGTCCCCTAGGTGTCCCTGGGGGTGCCCTGCCTGTCCCTGGGGGTGCCCTGGCTGTCCCCTAGGTGTCCCTGGGGGGGCCGTGGCTGTCCCCTAGGTGTCCCTGGGGGTGCCCTGGCTGTCCCTAGGGTGCCCTGGCTGTCCCCTAGGTGTCCCTGGGGGTGACCTGGGTGTCCCTGGGGTGACCTGGCTGTCCCCAAGGTGTCCCTGTGGGTGCCCAGAGTGTCCCTGGGAGTGCCCTGGCTGTCCCCTAGGGGTCTCTGGGGGTGCCCTGGCTGTCCCGTCAGTGTCCCTGGGGGTGCCCTGCCTGTCCCCTTGGTGTCCCTGGGGGTGTCCTGGGTGTCCCTGGAGTGCCCTGGCTGACCCCTAAATGTCCCTGGGGGTGCCCTGGCTGTCCCCTAGGTGTCCCTGGGGGTGCATTGGGTGTCCCTGGGGGTGCCCTGGAGGTCCCCTAGGTGTCCCTGGGGGTGCCCTGGCTGTCCCTGGGGTGTCCTGGCTTCCCCTAGGTGTCCCTGGGTGTGCCCTGCCTGTCCCCTAGGTGTCCCTGGGGGTGCCCTGCCTGTCCTCTAGGTGTCGTTGGGGGTGCCCTGGGTGTCCCTGGGGGTGCCCTGCCTGTCCCCTCGGTGTCCCTGGGGGTGCCCTGGGTGTCCCTGGGGTGCCCTGGCTGTCCCCTTGGTGTCCCTGGGGGGGGCCCTGGCTGTCCCCTAGGTGTCCCTGGGGGTGCCCTGCCTGTCCCCTAGGTGTCCCTGGGGGTGCCCTGGGTGTCCCTGGGTTGCCTTGGCTGTCCCCTTGGTGTCCCTCGGGGGGGCCTTGGCTGTCCCCTAGGTGTCCCTGTGGGTGCCCTGCGTGTCCCTGGGGTGCCCTGGCTGTACCCTAGGTGTCCCTGTGGGTGCCCTGGCTGTCCCTGGGGTTCCGTGGCTGTCCCCTAGGTGTCCCTGGGGGGGCCCTGGGTGTCCCTGGGTGTGCACAGGGTGTCACTGGGCTGCCCTGGCTGTCCCCTAGGGGTCTCTGGGGGTGCCCTGGCTGTCCCTTCAGTGTCCCTGGGGGTGCCCTGCCTGTCCCCTAGGTGTCCCTGTGGGTGCCCTGCCTATCCCCTAGGTGTCGTTGGGGGTGCCCTGGGTGTCCCTGGGGGTGCCCTACCTCTCCCCTAGGTGTCCCTGGGGGTGCCCTGGGTGTCCCTGTGGGGGCCCTGGCTGTGCCCTCGGTGTCCCTGAGGGTGCCCTGGCTGTGCCCTAGGTGTCCCTGGGGGTGCCCTGGCTGTCCCTAGGGTGCCCTGGCTGTGCCCTTTGTGTCCCTGGGGGTCCCCTGGGTGTCCCTGGGGGTGCCCTGGGTGTCCCTGGAGTGCCCTGGCTGTCCCCTAAATGTCCCTGGGGGTGCCCTGGGTGTCCCGTAGGTGTCCCTGGGGGTGTCCTGGTTGTCCCCTAGGTGTCCCTGGGGGTGCCCTGCCTGTCCCTGGGGATGCCCTGGCTGTCCCCTAGGTGTCCCTGGGAGGGCCCTGGCTGTCCCTAGGGTGCCCTGGCTGTCCCCTAGGTGTCCCTGGGGGTGTCCTGCCTTCCCCTAGGTGTCCCTGGGGGTGCCCTGGCTTTCCCCTCGCTGTCCCTGGGGTGCCCTGGCTGTCCCCTTGGTGGCCCTGGGGGTGCATTGGGTGTCCCTGGGGGTGCCCTGGAGGTCCCCTAGGTGTCCCTGGGGGTGCCCTGGCTGTCCCTGGGGTGTCCTGCCTTCCCCTAGGTGTCCCTGGGTGTGCCCTGCCTGTCCCCTAGGTGTCCCTGGGGGTGCCCTGCTTGTCCCCTAGGTGTCGTTGGGGGTGCCCTGGGTGTCCCTGGGGGTGCCCTGGGTGTCCCTGGGGTGCCCTGGCTGTCCCCTTGGTGTCCCTGGGGGGGGCCCTGGCTGTCCCCTAGGTGTCCCTGGGGGTGCCCTGCCTGTCCCCTAGGTGTCCCTGGGGGTGCCCTGGGTGTCCCTGGGTTGCCCTGGCTGTCCCCTTGGTGTCCCTGGGGGGGGCCTTGGCTGTCCCCTAGGTGTCCCTGTGGGTGCCCTGCGTGTCCCTGGGGTGCCCTGGCTGTCTCCTAGGTGTCCCTGGGGGTGCCCTGGCTGTCCCTGGGGTTCCCTGGCTGTCCCCTAGGTGTCCCTGGGGGTGCCCTGGCTGTCCCTGGGGTTCCCTGGCTGTCCCCTAGGTGTCCCTGCGGGGGCCCTGGGTGTCCCTGAGGGTGCACAGTGTGTCACTGGGCTGCCCTGGCTGTCCCCTAGGGGTCTCTGGGGGTGCCCTGGCTGTCCCTTCAGTGTCCCTGGGGGTGCCCTGCCTGTCCCCTAGGTGTCCCTGTGGGTGCCCTGCCTGTCCCCTAGGTGTCGTTGGGGGTGCCCTGGGTGTCCCTGGGGGTGCCCTACCTGTCCCCTAGGTGTCTCTGGGGGTGCCCTGGGTGTCCCTGTGGGGGCCCTGGCTGTGCCCTCGGTGTCCCTGAGGGTGCCCTGGCTGTGCCCTAGGTGTCCCTGGGGGTGCCCTGGCTGTCCCTAGGGTGCCCTGGCTGTGCCCTTGGTGTCCCTGGGGGTGCCCTGGCTGTCCCTAGGGTGCCCTGGCTGTCCCCTAGGTGTCCCTGGGGGTGCCCTGGTGTCCCTGGGTTGCCCTGGCTGTCCCCTTGGTGTCCCTGGGGGGGGCCCTGGCTGTCCCCTAGGTGTCCCTGGGGGTGCCCTGCGTGTCCCTGGGGTGCCCTGGCTGTCCCCTAGGTGTTCCTGGGGGTGCCCTGGCTGTCCCTGGGGTTCCCTGGCTGTCCCCTAGGTGTCCCTGGGGGTGCCCTGGCTGTCCCTGGGGTTCCCTGGCTGTCCCCTAGGTGTCCCTGGGGGGGCCCTGGGTGTCCCTGGGGGTGCAAAGGGTGTCACTGAGGTTCCCTGGCTGTCCCGTACGTGTCCCTGGGATTCCCTGGAAGTCCCCTAGGTGTCCCTGGGGGTGCCCTGAGTGTCCCTGGGCTGCCCTGGCTTTCCCCTAGGGGTCTATGGGGGTGCCCTGGCTGTCCCTTCAGTGTCCCTGGGGGTGCCCTGCGTGTCCCCTAGGTGTCCCTGGGGGTGCCCTGCCTGTCCCCTAGGTGTCGTTGGGGGTGCCCTGGGTGTCCCTGGGGGTGCCCTACCTGTCCCCTAGGTGTCGCTGGGGGTGCCCTGGGTGTCCCTGTGGGGTCCCTGGCTGTGCCCTCGGTGTCCCTGGGGGTGCCCTGGCTGTCCCTAGGGTGCCCTGGCTGTGCTTTTTGTGTCCCTGGGGGTCCCCTGGGTGTCCCTGGGGGTGCCCTGGGTGTCCCTGGAGTGCCCTGGCTGTCCCCTAAATGTCCCTGGTGGTGCCCTGGCTGTCCCCTAGGTGTCCCTGGGGGTGTCCTGGTTGTCCCCTAGGTGTCCCTGGGGGTGCCCTGCCTGTCCCTGGGGGTGCCCTGGCTGTCCCCTAGGTGTCCCTGGGGGGGCCCTGGCTGTCCCCTAGGTGTCCCTGGGGGTGCCCTGGCTGTCCCTAGGGTGCCCTGGCTGTCCCCTAGGTGTCCCTGGGGGTGACCTGGGTGTCCCTGGGGTGACCTGGCTGTCCCCAAGGTGTCCCTGTGGGTGCCCAGAGTGTCCCTGGGAGTGCCCTGGCTGTCCCCTAGGGGTCTCTGGGGGTGCCCTGGCTGTCCCGTCAGTGTCCCTGGGGGTGCCCTGCCTGTCCCCTTGGTGTCCCTGGGGGTGTCCTGGGTGCCCCTGGAGTGCCCTGGCTGACCCCTAAATGTCCCTGGGGGTGCCCTGGCTGTCCCCTAGGTGTCCCTGGGGGTGTCCTGCCTTCCCCTAGGTGTCCCTGGGGGTGCCCTGGCTTTCCCCTCGCTGTCCCTGAGGTGCCCTGGCTGTCCCCTTGGTGGCCCTGGGGGTGCATTGGGTGTCCCTGGGGGTGCCCTGGAGGTCCCCTAGGTGTCCCTGGGGGTGCCCTGGCTGTCCCTGGGGTGTCCTGCCTTCCCCTAGGTGTCCCTGGGGGTGACCTGCCTGTCCCCTAGGTGTCCCTGGGGGTGCCCTGCCTGTCCCCTAGGTTTCCCTGGGGGTGCCCTGGGTGTCCCTGGGGTGCCCTGGCTGTCCCCTTGGTGTCCCTGGGGGGGGCCCTGGCTGTCCCCTAGGTGTCCCTGGGGGTGCCCTGGCTGTCCCCTTGGTGTCCCTGGGGGTGCCCTGGCTGTCCCTGGAGTTCCCTGGCTGTCCCCTAGGTGTCCCTGGAAGTGCCCTGGCTGTCCCTGGGGTTCCCTGGCTGTCCCCTAGGTGTCCCTGGGGGGGCCCTGGGTGTCCCAGGGTGTGCACAGGGTGTCACTGGGCTGCCCTGGCTGTCTCCTAGGGGTCTCTGGGGGTGCCCTGGGTGTCCCTGGGGTGACCTGGCTGTCCCCAAGGTGTCCCTGTGGGTGCCCAGAGTGTCCCTGGGAGTGCCCTGGCTGTCCCCTAGGGGTCTCTGGGGGTGCCCTGGCTGTCCCGTCAGTGTCCCTGGGGGTGCCCTGCCTGTCCCCTTGGTGTCCCTGGGGGTGTCCTGGGTGTCCCTGGAGTGCCCTGGCTGACCCCTAAATGTCCCTGGGGGTGCCCTGGCTGTCCCCTAGGTGTCCCTGGGGGTGTCCTGCCTTCCCCTAGGTGTCCCTGGGGGTGCCCTGGCTTTCCCCTCGCTGTCCCTGGGGTGCCCTGGCTGTCCCATTGGTGGCCCTGGGGGTGCCCTGGGTGTCCCTGGGGGTGCCCTGGAGGTCCCCTAGGTGTCCCTGGGGGTGCCCTGGCTGTCCCTGGGGTGCCCTGGCTGTCCCCTAGGTGTCCCTGGGGGTGCCCTGCCTGTCCCCTAGGTGTCGTTGGGGGTGCCCTGGGTGTCCCTGGGGGTGCCCTGGGTGTCCCTGTGGGGGCCCTGGCTGTGCCCTCGGTGTCCCTGAGGGTGCCCTACCTGTCCCCTGGGTGTCCCTGGGGGTGCCCTGGGTGTCCCTGGAGTGCCCTGGCTGTCCCCTAAATGTCCCTGGGGGTGCCCTGGTTGTCCCTAGGTGTCCCTGGGGGTGCCCTGCCTGTCCCTGGGGGTGCCCTGGCTGTCCCCTAGGTGTCCCTGGGGGGGCCGTGGCTGTCCCCTAGGTGTCCCTGGGGGTGCCCTGGCTGTCCCTAGGGTGCCCTGGCTGTCCCCTAGGTGTCCCTGGGGGTGACCTGGGTGTCCCTGGGGTGACCTGGCTGTCCCCAAGGTGTCCCTGTGGGTGCCCAGAGTGTCCCTGGGAGTGCCCTGGCTGTCCCCTAGGGGTCTCTGGGGGTGCCCTGGCTGTCCCGTCAGTGTCCCTGGGGGTGCCCTGCCTGTCCCCTTGGTGTCCCTGGGGGTGTCCTGGGTGTCCCTGGAGTGCCCTGGCTGACCCCTAAATGTCCCTGGGGGTGCCCTGACTGTCCCCTAGGTGTCCCTGGGGGTGCATTGGGTGTCCCTGGGGGTGCCCTGGAGGTCCCCTAGGTGTCCCTGGGGGTGCCCTGGCTGTCCCTGGGGTGTCCTGGCTTCCCCTAGGTGTCCCTGGGTGTGCCCTGCCTGTCCCCTAGGTGTCCCTGGGGGTGCCCTGCCTGTCCTCTAGGTGTCGTTGGGGGTGCCCTGGGTGTCCCTGGGGGTGCCCTGCCTGTCCCCTCGGTGTCCCTGGGGGTGCCCTGGGTGTCCCTGGGGTGCCCTGGCTGTCCCCTTGGTGTCCCTGGGGGGGGCCCTGGCTGTCCCCTAGGTGTCCCTGGGGGTGCCCTGCCTGTCCCCTAGGTGTCCCTGGGGGTGCCCTGGGTGTCCCTGGGTTGCTATGGCTGTCCCCTTGGTGTCCCTCGGGGGGGCCTTGGCTGTCCCCTAGGTGTCCCTGTGGGTGCCCTGCGTGTCCCTGGGGTGCCCTGGCTGTACCCTAGGTGTCCCTGTGGGTGCCCTGGCTGTCCCTGGGGTTCCGTGGCTGTCCCCTAGGTGTCCCTGGGGGGGCCCTGGGTGTCCCTGGGTGTGCACAGGGTGTCACTGGGCTGCCCTGGCTGTCCCCTAGGGGTCTCTGGGGGTGCCCTGGCTGTCCCTTCAGTGTCCCCTGGGGGTGCCCTGCCTGTCCCCTAGGTGTCCCTGTGGGTGCCCTGCCTATCCCCTAGGTGTCGTTGGGGGTGCCCTGGGTGTCCCTGGGGGGTGCCCTACCTCTCCCCTAGGTGTCCCTGGGGGTGCCCCTGGGTGTCCCTGTGGGGGCCCTGGCTGTGCCCTCGGTGTCCCTGAGGGTGCCCTGGCTGTGCCCTAGGTGTCCCTGGGGGTGCCCTGGCTGTCCCTAGGGTGCCCTGGCTGTGCCCTTTGTGTCCCTGGGGGTCCCCTGGGTGTCCCTGGGGTGCCCTGGGTGTCCCTGGAGTGCCCTGGCTGTCCCCTAAATGTCCCTGGGGGTGCCCTGGGTGTCCCGTAGGTGTCCCTGGGGGTGTCCTGGTTGTCCCCTAGGTGTCCCTGGGGGTGCCCTGCCTGTCCCTGGGGATGCCCTGGCTGTCCCCTAGGTGTCCCTGGGAGGGCCCTGGCTGTCCCTAGGGTGCCCTGGCTGTCCCCTAGGTGTCCCTGGGGGTGTCCTGCCTTCCCCTAGGTGTCCCTGGGGGTGCCCTGGCTTTCCCCTCGCTGTCCCTGGGGTGCCCTGGCTGTCCCCTTGGTGGCCCCTGGGGGTGCATTGGGTGTCCCTGGGGGTGCCCTGGAGGTCCCTAGGTGTCCCTGGGGGTGCCCTGGCTGTCCCTGGGGTGTCCTGCCTTCCCCTAGGTGTCCCTGGGTGTGCCCTGCCTGTCCCCTAGGTGTCCCTGGGGGTGCCCTGCTTGTCCCCTAGCTGTCGTTGGGGGTGCCCTGGGTGTCCCTGGGGGTGCCCTGGGTGTCCCTGGGGTGCCCTGGCTGTCCCCTTGGTGTCCCTGGGGGGGCCCTGGCTGTCCCCTAGGTGTCCCTGGGGGTGCCCCTGCCTGTCCCCTAGGTGTCCCTGGGGGTGCCCTGGCAGTCCCTGGGGTTCCCTGGCTGTCCCCTAGGTGTCCCTGGGGGTGCCCTGGCTGTCCCTGGGGTTCCCTGGCTGTCCCCTAGGTGTCCCTGCGGGGGCCCTGGGTGTCCCTGAGGGTGCACAGTGTGTCACTGGGCTGCCCTGGCTGTCCCCTACGTGTCCCTGGGGGTGCCCTGGCTGTCCCTGGGGTTCCCTGGCTGTCCCCTAGGTGTCCCTGCGGGGGCCCTGGGTGTCCCTGAGGGTGCACAGTGTGTCACTGGGCTGCCCTGCCTGTCCCCTAGGTGTCCCTGTGGGTGCCCTGCCTGTCCCCTAGGTGTCGTTGGGGGTGCCCTGGGGTGTCCCTGGGGGTGCCCTACCTGTCCCCTAGGTGTCTCTGGGGGTGCCCTGGTGTCCCTGTGGGGGCCCTGGCTGTGCCCTCGGTGTCCCTGAGGGTGCCCTGGCTGTGCCCTAGGTGTCCCTGGGGGTGCCCTGGCTGTCCCTAGGGGGCCCTGGCTGTGCCCTTGGTGTCCCTGGGGGTGCCCTGGCTGTCCCTAGGGTGCCCTGGCTGTCCCCTAGGTGTCCCTGGGGGTGCCCTGGTGTCCCTGGGTTGCCCTGGCTGTCCCCTTGGTGTCCCTGGGGGGGCCCTGGCTGTCCCCTAGGTGTCCCTGGGGTGCCCTGCGTGTCCCTGGGGTGCCCCTGGCTGTCCCCTAGGTGTTCCTGGGGGTGCCCTGGCTGTCCCTGGGGTTCCCTGGCTGTCCCCTAGGTGTCCCTGGGGGTGCCCTGGCTGTCCCTGGGGTTCCCTGGCTGTCCCCTAGGTGTCCCTGGGGGGGCCCTGGGTGTCCCTGGGGGTGCAAAGGGTGTCACTGAGGTTCCCTGGCTGTCCGTACGTGTCCCTGGGATTCCCTGGAAGTCCCCTAGGTGTCCCTGGGGGTGCCCTGAGTGTCCCTGGGCTGCCCTGGCTTTCCCTAGGGGTCTATGGGGGTGCCCTGGCTGTCCCTTCAGTGTCCCTGGGGGTGCCCTGCGTGTCCCCTAGGTGTCCCTGGGGGTGCCCTGCCTGTCCCCTAGGTGTCGTTGGGGGTGCCCTGGGTGTCCCTGGGGGTGCCCTACCTGTCCCCTAGGTGTCGCTGGGGGTGCCCTGGGTGTCCCTGTGGGGTCCCTGCTGTGCCCTCGGTGTCCCTGGGGGTGCCCTGGCTGTCCCTAGGGTGCCCTGGCTGTGCTTTTTGTGTCCCTGGGGGTCCCCTGGGTGTCCCTGGGGGTGCCCTGGGTGTCCCTGGAGTGCCCTGGCTGTCCCCTAAATGTCCCCTGGTGGTGCCCTGGCTGTCCCCTAGGGTGTCCCTGGGGGTGTCCTGGTTGTCCCCTAGGTGTCCTGGGTGCCTGCCTGGGGGTGCCCTGCCTGTCCCTGGGGGGCCCTGGCTGTCCCCTAGGTGTCCCTGGGGGGCCCTGGCTGTCCCCTAGGTGTCCCTGGGTGCCCTGGCTGTCCCTAGGGTGCCCTGGCTGTCCCCTAGGTGTCCCTGGGGGTGACCTGGGTGTCCCTGGGGTGACCTGGCTGTCCCCAAGGTGTCCCTGTGGGTGCCCAGAGTGTCCCTGGGAGTGCCCTGGCTGTCCCCTAGGGGTCTCTGGGGGTGCCCTGGCTGTCCCGTCAGTGTCCTGGGGGTGCCCTGGCTG
>NW_027095227.1:0-28645 GCF_029207755.1 Chamaea fasciata | reverse complement strand
GGAAGAGCAAGAACACTAAAATGACAACCTCAGTGAAACCTCACTTCCTGCAAAACTGCTCAAGAACCAGCATTACAGTGTGATTTCCTCAGTAAATTACTGAAAAGTAGATATCATGTGCAGCTGTTACTTCTGTTGCTGTTATTACCACACTACTATTATTTTGGTCCAAGAGGATCTGCAGGCAGGACTGAAGTCTGAAAACAGGATCCCTTCTGAGATTTCCATGCTTCATCATTCTACGTACATCTGTCGTATCTGTCTCTGGCATTTAAAGGATCCTCTTCAAAAAAAATGCTTCTGGCATGAAAACTGGGGCATTCATTCCACACAGAGGAGCTGAAGTCCATCTCTGGATCATGCCAAACTAGGAGGGGCGATCTGAACTCCACTGCAACACAAAGAACATTGAACAGTGAACATTCAGACTCAGTGGTGAGTCTGGTATGGGTCTCACAGTTTGGGGTTATCAGTAGTTCCAGAGCACATGGATTACAAGAAAGGGAAGCTGGGAGGAGAAGGCTTTTCACTGACATGGAGTCTCCCACATCAGGAGACCCACTGCAGGCATGGTCGAAGAGGATACCAGTGTTCTGTGGGGCCTCTGAGTTGATCTGGTTAGACAAAGCAAACCCAGAGCCCAAGTACCTGCTGCCCAGTGGAGTTAAAGATGAGAAATCGAGGTGCAGATCACGTGGAGAAATACAATTTTCCCCACCTCCGAGAAGCCTGTGGTCATTCCTGCTTCAGGGAGGTGATGTGGGGCACAGCCTGTCCTGGAGTAGGAGCATAGGGAATCCCCTGTTCAGAGAGGGAACACTCAGCAGGAGGCCTCCTTGGTGCACCGTCTGCACAAGTGCACTCTTGGTGCTTCTGCTCTTTCTGAGGCCAGGAGGCAGCCACCACTGCTCTGTGGCAGCAGTCATGCAGCTGGGACACTGATACAGCTACAGGTTTTGCCAGGGGCACATGCTCTTGCAGCTGTGATGTCTTGTCTCATCTGCCTGAATGAGACAGTGGAGAGAAGTAGCACGGGAACAAGAAGTGAGATGGAGACAAAACCATGGGGAATCAGAGCAGGATATCACCAGTATCTGCCAAAACAGGAGTTTTCAATGGGCATTTCACAGAGCAACCTCAGAAATGAGCATAAAACTGTCATCAGTGTGGTTCTGGGATCTTGGCTGGACAGAGAAGCAATGACACAGAAATCAATGACAAAGTTTCCCACAGTGTCAGTTACACGAGGTTCACAGCACAGGAGAAAGTTGAAAATCATTCTGCAGGAAAGCACAAAACTCTACATCACAAGTAGTGTTGAGCCCAGCTTTACAATATTTACACCCTGTGATTATGATACTCCCTGGTTAAGAGAAGAACTAGCTAGCAATAATGGATTACACACATTGTTTGGGATTTCATTTTTTTCCTGTCCTGTGAAGGCAGAAAAACTGTGAAGGACTCATTATTATTCAGAAATAATGTAATTCACACTCCAAAAAAATCAATTCCTAACATATTTAAAAATAAATATAACCATTTTCATAATATGCACTTTAACACTGGAACCCAACCTTGGCATGTCCTGATAGACCAAGTTCTTCCAAAACTAAAGGTGCTCATTACCTTTCAGGACCAGGCCCCAGTCTCTCCTTAATGTTCATGTGGAACTTTCTTCCCTTTTTAGGCTTATTTTTGTTATTAACCAAGAGCCAATTAGACAGCTTTTGAATAAGGTTGGAGGACTTTTTGTTCAAATGAGAAATTTTTAGTCCCTTGAAGTGTAATGGGTTTTCAATAGAAATCCTCTCCTGCTGTGCATTGATCAGCTATTGATTGGTGAGGGTTTAAACTAAATTATCACTGCCAAATAAAAGACCTTCAGGATGAAGGAACTGAGCTGAGCACAGTGTTATATGAAAAGTAAGCCAATCCTTTGTGATGGAATCGAAAGGCCCTGGTCACTCTTGAAGAAAAAAAATGTTAATTGAAAAATTCCTTAAATAGGTAACAGCTCTGAAAGTCTGCTTTACATAATAGATATGAAATCACAATCAGCCAACAGAGAAAAAAGGATCCTGCAGCTCAAGTGGTTTTTCTCTCTAAATGGTGCTGATTACTTTCCCATTCATGGATGACATGGAGTGATGGAAATTAGTCATTTCAGAAGAAAGGACTAATGACAGCTGAACTTGTGGGCACTGAGGCAAGTTTGACGATTGGCTCCTCGAGACAGAAAGTTAAAACAAAAGAACTTCCTATTGGGTGTAAAGATTTATCCCAAAACTAGCAGGAAAACAAATACACAAGCTTGTTAAGGCTTCAAAAGATCTGGGTTTTAATTTTTGCTTTCATCAGCAATCACAGGAGTTTCAAACTTTGTGGAAAGAGCAAGAGAAGAGAATTGTGTTGACCACACAAAACTGACTATTAAAAAGAAAGTTCTCAATCAAGCCATTCTCTTTCCATTTGGAAATTAAAAGAATGGATCTTGCTGATCATCTGAGACAGGTGTGGGAGGTCAGAGTTTCACCCAGCTGTTAGAACTTCAATCAAAGACATGATCTACAGAGGCACTAAAAAACTTTTGGTAACCTCCGCGTAAGTTAAAAGGGAGCTCAGCATTCTTAAAGACAGGCCAGATCTTTGAGGAGGTAACTCTAGATACCTGTATCTCAACATGGATTGCATTCTGCCAGAGTCACAGAATATTGTAGTTACTCCAAAGACTCCAAAGCTGCATCCCCATATTCCTGCTGGAGCACGGACATGTCTTGTCTTGCCCACAGCCTTGACTACATTCATCTCTGTCTCTAGGCTGCAAAGCCCACCAGCACCACCCTGGACATGGCTCTGCCTTCTCTGCTGAGAAATGTTTTTGTTTCCAGTCCCCAGTATGTCTTTTTACAGCCCAGGTGGTGTGTACTTAACACTGAATATCTTTCTTATCCTATCAAAGGGTAATATGGAATAGGATAATTTAGCCAACACATTTAAACATGTCATTTTATTACAAGCAAAGTTATTTCAGGAGAACAAATCTATAACCCTGTTTGCCATATTTCAGTACCTCGAAGTCCAGGATTCAGGACAATCTCTTTCCCATTTCTGAACAGCTGGCTCCACAACTCAGTGTGGATTCCATAACAACATCATTCAAATTCGTATTTACAGGGCTCTGTAGTGTCTGGTTTAGGGATTAGTTTAGTATGTTATCCATATATCGGGGAAAGGAAGGTTTTGTTTAGACTCCACAAAAATTCACTTTCAGTCTGGCACTTAGTACAACAAAATCACCTGCATTTCAAAACTTCAAAGGTGTCAAATCCAACACGGTTGCTTGATTTCCTTCAAGCAGAGGAACCATATCTATCTAGTAAAAGCAGTCTCTTTGATTATGCTACTCTGTAGACATTTAGCTGCTGGTAGTTGTAAACTGAGTGCTTGCCCAGATTGTTTCCAGATTGTTTGGATCTTCTTTCCCCCAATAAGATCCAGTAGAAGCCTGCCATATAGCAGGATATCACAGCAGTAACAGAAAAAATACTCCTCTCCCATGACTTTGCCAGTATCACAAATATATTGGTCAAACCCAGAGCCTTCAAAAGAATAATAAAATGTGGCATAAGCCCCTCAACATTGTAGTTGTAGACACCTTGAATGTTAATGTCCCATAAGAGCTTTATCATTCATAAAAAGAGACTGGATAGCAATCATGTAGCTAATATTTTATCCATACAAATAAATACTTTTTTATTTATTTTATTTATTAATATCCCAAAGCTGTGAATTTCATTAGATAATCACCCGTGCATCAGGAGAGCACAAGCTGTGCCTTAGGCAAACATGCATTGAACCAGGCTTGAGAAAAAGGTAACTGGAAAAAAATGTAATTTTTTCTGATAAACATGAGGTCAAACTAAATTTTCTAGTTGTCCCATCTGGCCCACAGCTCTGTGAAACAATTCAGCATTAAAAAATTATTCCCTTCTGCTCATTTTACACCCTCTGCCTTTTAACAGAGAAAATTCATTTTTCATGTACTCTATGTGCTAGATTAAGTAGGAAATAACATCTTATCTCCAGTGCAATCTCCCACTGAAAACACAGATTTCTCCCATTTTTGGTTAAGTAATTACAACAAAAGAGTATGTTGGATAATAAAAGCTCAGGTTTTTTACCCTTTCAGTAGTGATGAGTCACCTGGCCTTAGTAGGAGTAGACCCTGAGGCAAATGAATTTGATGATGCCGAAGACAGCAGTCTGGGAGAAGGAAAACATATGAAAAGGAGACTGCAAATATTTTCTTCACCTGCTGGGCACAAAATATCTTCTTCATTCTTGCTCATCTCAGCGTATTTATGCAACAGACAGATTAATAAATTAAATAGTACCTTCCTAATTTCCAGTCTATCCTCAGCATGGATGGGCTGAATTTTAGAATAAGAATTAAAAGAAAAACCTCTAATGAGGATGCACAAGTTTATCACCCGCATAGCAAGTATTGACCAAATCATCTCAAGTTAAATCTGATGGTTTTATTGGAGGACCTGATTTGACCCACAACTCACTGCCAGGTACCCTGTTATGTCTCTAAGGAATCAATGTTTTGGGTGGCCTGGAAAGTCAGAGTGCTGGAGCAATGCTGGGTGTCTTCCCAGAACACTCCAAACAAGCCTGGGGCCAGAGTTTGAAAAAAGAAATTCAATAAAGGGAAGTCAAGTCTCACCTCTCCTGCACCTTGAATTTCAGAACCTACATTTTATGTCAAAGTTTCAGCTTGCAAGGGCCTTACTGTCAGACTTTGGCATCTGACACAACATGCCTACTGGGCATGTTTTTCAGACTCCAGAAACTCACTGGGCAAATGAAGAATAATTTGTTTAACCATCCACACTACTCCTTTGATGCGGGTATAATGAAAATGTCAATTTCACAACAGCGAAAACTGAGGAATGGAAAAAATATCACCTACCTAAGGTGAGGAAACCAGCATCACAGACAATGCTAGAATGCAGATCCTCTAATTACTGGGCTGTGTTCTTCTAATTGCCAAATAAACCCACAACCCTAGCACTGGAATGATTATACCGTCATCACCATCCTGTTTACTCAACAATCCAGTAATAGAGCAATGACTGGGAGAAAATACACTTTGGTTTTGTAAAATTATCTCAGAGGTTTGACAAGTCCTCACATAGAGACATGTAACGAGTTCAAACCACTCTTAAAACTAAAATCTCAAAAAAGCTTCTGAAAAGGAATCTGTGTCACTTTCTGAACTGAACTGTTCATTTACATTCCTTTAATGATCTGACTGTATTGAACCCAATACACTGAGCAACCCATGCAAGAAAGCTCATTTACACTTCCAACTTTGTTTTTCCACGGGAGCTGTATTATTTACCTCCTCATTTCCTTTGGAGCATTTACAACAGGAGCTATAAGCTAAATGTTTCGAGCAATACACGGAAGATGAAAGGTGACCAAATATATTCAAGCGGATAATAAACAGAGAGCATTTGTAGGTGAAAACAACCAGCTTGGCATGAGAGAGAGGGAGAGAGAGACACAGAGAGAGAGAGGGAGATAATGCAGTGGGTTTAATAGGAGGCTTTCAACGTTTCCTGTTCAGGATTGGCTGGCTTATTAATGATTTAAGCACAAATTGAATTAACCAAATATTGAACATATGTTCTTTTAAACTCTCTTAAATCTACCAGAGCCTTGCATGAGAGAGCTATGCGGCCATGCTGTTCAAGAGGGGGGAGGATGACAAGGGGGTATTGAGGGTGACTGGGTAAGTAAAACATAACCTGAAGGTGGTCAATTTAATGCTGTGTTAGTGGCCTGAACTTTCAGTTCCCAAAGGGAAAGGATGATTAATGCCACTACCAAATGTATACCCATACCTGACCCTGATCTCATCAAATCCTGCTGCCACCATCTGCTGTTTTTAATTCCTCTGCAATATTTGTATTTGCTACCTCCCTCCTACAAAGAGAGGGAGAAAAAAAATGTTCCCTGCTTATGAATGGTGTGATCTGGTTGTACTGGCTGAACGCTGGCCAGGAGGCATCTGTTGCTTATAGTCCTGACAGCATCTGCTACTATTTCTCACTTTTCCCAGCATGCTGTGAGATATGGTTTCTCCCAAAGGTGGCCTTTGTATGCACCATTGTCAATTCCATCATTGTCTGCCACAGCCTGTTCCCACGATGCAGTGGTAGTTATTACCACGCTGCAAAACCTTTTCTTGCAGTCTATCTGTAATCTAAGATATTGTGTGATTGAGTTATGCAGTTAACCTTTTTCCTATGCATCAAACCATTAAAATAAAAAGAAACAGGCTGGACCATTTTTGGTAGGAAAAGCTTCAGAGCTTGCAATGGATGGGAAAATGAAGCAGACTTTTTTTTTTTTTTTTTAAGGTTGTTTTGGTTTGGGGTTTGGTTCTTTTTTGCTTTTAAAATAGTGACAGTTTGGCATTAAGTCAAGGTTTAAAAACAAACAAAGATACAAAAAGCAAAAAATGCCCCAACTAGCAGTTTTAATTCCTTTAAAAATACTATAAAGGATGCATTGTTTTTTCTCCTGATTCCTGATACGGCTATTAAGCATTGTAACCAAATGTGTGTGAATGCTATTATTTATGTGTCTGATCTTTAAATACCCTCTGCTAGTGGGATACAGACTGAGACTTCTGATGGACATAGGCGTCCCAAGCTGTCATCTTGCCTTGTCCTTCTGTCAAACAGTTAGTGTGTCAAGCACTTCTCCTGGGAACTTTTAGAGTACGAGACTGGAAGCGCAGAACGATCCTGTCTCCAGAGAGCCACTTTTAACTCATGACAATATCCTTGGTGTCAGCTCAGAATAGCCCACTATGGGGCTAGGAGAAAGAAAGCGCAACAGATGTTACTAGTAAAACCATGTTTACAATTCAGAAAAGTTATTGCCCTTATGCACCTTCTGACCAAAACCCACTTAAAAGTCGGCCAGGTTCCTAGCGGTTGGATTTTTCAAGTCAATTCTGTTCACATAAATCTTCACGTAGAGAGCAGGTACTATTAAAATATACACCTCTCATATGTATGTGTCTCTCCCATTCCCCCTGAACCATCTGTAACACTGTGGACTTTCAAATAATATAGTCATCACATCTGTATTTATGGCAATTTCTATATCCATATAAGCATTGTAAATATCTCTCCCTAAAATACATAAGTCACAAGTGATGTTTTATCTCCCCTAATGTATTCATGCGTCTCTTATCCTATTTTTTTCCTCTTCAACTTTTCATTAATTTGGAGATACTTACTCCATATAAAATCACACTTAATCCCCTCAGAGGTACTTTTAAAATTTCATAGCAGTTAAAGTAACCAAAGTGGCTGAGTCTGGAAGTAGTGATGATAATTAGCTACAATTTTTAAATCCATTTTAGTGCTGACCAAAATGCTGGAGAGAGGGAGGGGAAAAAAACTATACAATTTGTGAAGAAGGCTTTTAAAGCTAAGGCCCCAACTCCCCAAATCATCATCTCTCCTTCTGCCTAGTCTCATGGAACTGTCAGGCAGTGCAATAGAGCAAATGGTGACAAAAAAAAATCAGAGAAGGATTTACAAGACTGCATTTGGCTACTGTTTCTCTTGGTCTCATTTGTATTATATTTTGCATCTTCTCTATAACATTTTTGGGTGAAAAAATACTGAGGAAAGGAAAAATTGTGGCATTTAATATCTCTGTGATTCCTGTTTTAAATGGGGACTCATTTTTTAACAGTGTTTTTACACTGCCAGTTCCAAGTGCAGTACCAACATGGAAGGAATGTGAAGAACAAGTACTGTACAGACATACATGCTCTTTAGCACCAGACCACCTTGCCTTCACACATTTGCAAGTTATTTAAGGTCCATTTTCAGTTTTATCATAAATTTAAATCCGGACTTCTGATTTAAAACTCGTTTGTGTTCTCTCTGTGCATGTAACAAGTTTAGGGAGAATAAGGGCAGTTAACAAGCTAAGCCAGGTATGATGTTAGACAACAGATCTGCTGAGTTGCTGCTGGTTAAGACCATTAAAAACACATTGCTGAATCGAGGTCCTCTCTGCAGTCTGAAATCCTTTTTCCACGGGCAACAAATAACAGAAAAACATGCCTGGGTAACTTCCTTGCAGCTTTTCTACCACTAAAATGAGATGAGCTTGAGGAAGGACAGACTATCTAGAGCTGGACTTCTGGACGTACTATCTAGTCTCCATAATGGCTACTAAATCTGAACAAGTTCATTTGCACAGACAAATTCATTATTTTTTTTTAAGGGGGGATGAGAAACTGTGCAAGTAGAAGAATTCACATGTACAAACTGTGTGTGATCCATTATTATAAAATTTTTATACTCATAGGCAGAAAGCAATAAAATTATCTTCACAGCCAGGAAATATGACTTGTTACATTGAGCAGGCTAACATATATATGCTCTGAAGGATAGATTTGAAGCTAAGGATTCTTCCCAGGTCGGCTGTGAGAGCTAAGTTGCTGCAAACCTACCACCCACTATTCCTGAGTCTGCAGTTCCCTGAGGCACCGCTGTATCTTTTGCTATTGCCATTAGGATACGGGATCCTTTACTGACAGCTTCTTTTGCCGGAGGACCTGTGTGTGTTTAATTCCTGTAACAAGGTGAACCAAGGTAAGACCTGTAATGAAGGGCACTATGACCTTCCCGACAACTTCAGTAAAACACAGCAAACCCCAGATGCGATGTGAGGAGGCACACAAGCACTGCTTTCAACAGAAAGAGATGTGCACCCTAATGGCATGATATGGCTTCAACAAGCCTCACTGGATATTTTTCCCAGTTTCAGGCCAACCATACAGACACTGATGCTCCTCATTTTCACCACTCTCTGCTGGTGGCCTGGCTGAAGGCAGCACATGGCTCCTGTGAGAGGTGCCAGCCAGGGGCACAAGCCACACCTGAGCTGCCAGCAGCTCCCCAGTGAAGAGCAGCACTGGCACATTTACAGAAAACCCTCTGTATAAATGTTTTCGCGTGGCAGGAAATACTGCAGGGAGGTAGAGGTGATTTTTTTTCCCCTGTTGTTCCAGCAGCAGGAACAAGTACGGACAAAATTCCTTTTAGGATGGGTGTGCAGGGTATTTAGGTGAGGAGCTGTTGCCTCTCCTCCCTGCAGCATTACTGCCAGCAGATCCGTTTGCAAACTAGAAAAGGGCCCGTGCTGTGTGCGGGCAGGTCTGGATGGCAAGCGAGAGCTCCTGGCCGCCCCTGCTCACCCACTCTGTTTGCTGTGGGTTTAGCCAAGTGGCTCCGGCTCCCGCCCCGCGGAACAGAGCTGGAAACACAACACAGGAGCGGCAGGAGAGGCCTGAAGTGGATCGGGAAGGGGTCACAAGGGGAGCAGATCACGGGAGATCGCCCACCCCACCTCGGCAGCGCCCGCCCAGGTGTTCGCCCCAGGTCTCCTGGCCACGAGCGACCTCCTTCCCATCGCCCATGAGCCATCAGCCAGCGGCCTCCGCCCGGCCACTGCAGCAGCGCCCGGCAGCGGGGCAGGCTGGGATCCTTCCTCCAGCCTCCTCAGGCCTTTCCCGGCCTTCCCTGGCCTCTCGCCGGCCTTCCTTCCCCGGCAACAGCGGGGCGGCAGCCAATGGGGCCATGGCGGGTCAGGGCGGCACGGCGGCGGCCGCGGCGGCGCGGGCCTTTGTGCGGGGTGGCAGGTGACCACGGCGGGGGAACAAAGCGGGGTCAGGGCGGGAGCCGGGTCCCTTTTCTCAGGCCCATGTTCTCCACTCCTCACAATCTGTCTGAATTTAACTTGCCATTGAGGGCCCTGCCTGTAGAAAACAGCTTTATGTCGACTAATCCAGGCAGAAGTAAGGGTAGACACAGAGACAGGTTTGAAGGCGGGGACGTGGCTATTCTGCTGCCTCTATTTTTTTTTTTTTTTAAACTCCCCCTCCCTTCCCCACTGCCTCCAGTGAAAAGTTTTCCGAAAAAAAAAAAAAAAAAAAAAAAGAAAAAAAGAAAAAAATGGTGACAAGATTAATCAGCCCGTGGAGCTGAAACACATGCTTGACTTAAACAACCTCTTTGCTGTTATTAACAACTGCTCCAGCATTTCTCTTGTTATGCTAATGGTACAGATTAGAGTAAAATCTATTCCTTCTTTGCTGAACAGGCCAATTGATAGAGGCTGATCTATTTTCCTCCCCCGTTTTAATTCTTTTTTTCTCCAGGCACAAGTGTTTGCAGCAGCAAGAGCAACAGAACATGAAAAAAAAAAATCCTAAAAAGCAAAACTGCACACAAGAGTGACTAGCCCCCACATTCACTAAAATCATTAATAAATAGAAATCTATATCATTCTCCACTACAGCCTGGAAATAATGTATGAGTGTTGTAAGATAATGACCACAAAAGACAGGAAATTCAACATCATGTCTGATGTCCTGCCTTTAACTCATTCATTTTTTTTAACTTGCAGACAATGAGTGCCTGCTAAAGGAGATGGCTTTGATTAGTTTTAATGCATTCCTTGGATGAAACATGAAGGAGAAAGGAGTGTTGCTGGCTAGTCCTGGAGAGGGCAGCTTGACTCAACACCACACCGTGTGCTGGAGTGCCATTCGGATGGAAGGAGACAGTCCTGTTGCCAGCATAAGTTGTAAGGCCATTTGCTCTATGGCATCAAGGGGAGCAGGGAGGGGCCTGTCTGTCCGTCTGGGCTTGGTGGTTTGTGCCTCCTGGTAGCTTGGACCTGACCCTAAGTGCTCGTCAGTTTTGCAGTGTGTTTCCCCCCACAGCTTTTTTGTAATCAAAGCCTGGGCTCTGCGTCACAGGTAACAGCAATGATGACATTGCAATCTATGAGTCTACAGTATGGTAAATATTTAAAAGCCTAATGTGTCTGATGTGTCAGAGAGGAGCATTCAGCAGGTAATAACTGCTGAATTAAAATGATTGCACCATCAGCTTTCATTAGCAGCATGTGTATGGTATTTATTTTAAAGTCTTTGTCGCTTTCTCTGGATTTGAATTGTTCCTGTTTAAATAAGTGGAAATATCATCACCCTGGTTTGGCATAATCTTAAATCAACTTAAATCAGTGAGAATCCTCCCGGAGATCTTGCTGATTTTCTAGATTTGACCTACCACTGTATACGGTCGCAGCTGGTAGATACTGTAAACTTGCTCAGTTTCAACATTCCTTTGCTTCAATGAATCCATCCACTTGTGATGCCTAAGGTCACACCAGGCTGATCTGCCTGTGTCCAGAGACATTGAAGACAGTCCTGGGCCAAGCCTAGATTTGGAGGTCTGCACTTGGCTAGCAATAAATTTGATCAGACAGATTTCATAATTGCACAGAGACCACAGGGATTTTTAGATCATCTGCTCTGACTTTCTGTATACCATATGCCATCATATTTTTCCCAGTTATTCCCATATTGAGCCTAATTACCTGTACTTGATTAAAACAGATCACCCATTCTGCTTTAATGAGTAGAAATAAAAAAAATAAATTAAAAAAAAAGAAACGGCTACCTCCTGTGATAGTTTGTGCCAGTATTTTAATGACTTTAAGTTTGAAAAACATGTACCTAATTTCTAATTTGAGTGGGCCTTGCTTCCATGTCCATTTTTTGCCTGATTTGGCCTTCTGGAATCCGACATTTTCACCTTGTAAAAATATGTAGATTTCTTTCCAAACCTGTAATAAATCTATATTTAAAATTTTTGCACAGTATAAACTGGTTAAACTCCTTAAGGGGTTCAGTGAAAGCCATTTCCTTGATCTTTCTTGGCTATTAAGTGAGGATTGACTGCTGTTGCTGCAAATCCTGTGCAGGCACCCAAGGGCTGCTTTGACCCCTTTGCCATACTTCAAGCAACTTGTCCACTGTAAGTGCCAACCCCTTTCCAAAATTGTCATATTTCAGGAGGCAAAGTCACTTCTTCTAGGAGTGGCTTACCTGTTTTACTCCTAAGTATGCACCATTTTGTAGTTTTAAAGATGTTTTGTTTGTCTGACACATAATCACATCCCTCCATATGAAGTGCAGTGTCCTCAAGCATTCCACTAATCTTTTAATGTAAATTTATATTTAGAAGGGTATTTTTTTTACTCCAAGATAAGCAGGATGAGGCTTGCATCTGGCAGTTGTCAAGCACGCTAGGAACAATCTCATTGAAAGAAAATTACCCAGGGACACCTTTTTTCCCATGCAGGCCAATGTCTAGCTATTGAACTGTTTGTATTATGATCTATTATGATATTTTAAAAGATTTCAGTCTTATTTAGTGTCCCATAGCGTCAATGCTGTATGAAGTATATTTCTGTAGTTGTCTTTAAAAGTTGAACTTTGAATCCCATTAAAGGAGTTGACAGTTATCTGGCAAGTTCAGCCAGATATATTTCCTTGGTGTCATTAATCCAAAAAATTTTTCCATCATCTAATTCTTTATTGATTAAAATCTTTACCAGTCTAAGCATTATTCCACCTCAGATATATGGTAGGCTAATTGGGTCGCTGTTTCTTGAATCATCCTACTTGCTCTCTTTGAATGTTTGGCACTCTTTACAGCTGGAGTGTCCAACTCTGAGGTGAATTTAAAGTGAATGTCAACAAACTGAGGATTTCATCAGTCAGTGGTTTCTGAATTTCTGTGTAAGTTAGTGATCCTGATGTTTCATAAATGACTATCACTGAAAGATGTTGCCTTCTTTTTCTTCCAGTAACTCAGTGTCTGAAAGATACTTCTATGAAAATAGGAGTACATGAAGAAAAGGAAAAAAAAAAAGCTGTGAAATACCTATTTTTCCACATCCAAGTAATCACTTTTTGTCATCTTCATCTCTTAATATTTATCACATCAATAGGATTTATTTTGTTCCTACTGTAGTTTAAAAATTCCAGTTCATAGTCTTTAGCTATTCCAAGTACCAATTTACTGAACTTTGGCTTTCCTTTATTAATTTTCTAAATTTTGTCCCGTATTATATCCTTTAGAGGAAGCTGTTGGATATTAAGAAGAGTGACCACATTTTTCAGCACTAATGCCTCTTACAGCAAAAATCTGCAGCCCAACATAGTGTTATAAAAAGGGTTGAAGACAGCTATTCTTGCAAATCAATGAAGAAAGAGCAGAAGTGACTATAGTTGGATATATTAGTTATATAATAATATTTGCTGTTATTATTATACATCATTTTTATTCCTAATGCTTCAGCCAGAGACACTGAACTTTCTGTCACAGCAGATAGTCAGGAGCTGAACAAAACTACAGTTTCCATTTACCAGCATTCACACAATTTGCTTTGGTCAACATACCACGCAATCCCTGGTTTACCCAAAAATAGCTTGTAGACAGAATCTGAGCCTAAAAATAAGTCAGCAAGGGAACTAAACACAATAAAAAAGGGACTTTGGTGAAATGTGTGCATTTTTTTTAAATTGCATAATATCTAGCAATAAACACTTTTTCAAGCTTGAACTACTCTGTCATTAGTTGTGTTGTGCACTGCCTCCCGTGTTGTTTGTTTCTGTAGCATTGCAGAGTCCTGTTTGTGGACCCATTATATTTAGGCATCAGCTCTCTCTTGAACAATACCAGATTTTGTGGTCTTGCAAACCAGCTACTGGTTGGAGAAGAAGGCATAGTTGGGAGATTTTCTCAGTGTGGAAATTATCAGGGTTTCTGGATCAGAGACTTGTGACAGGCATTCACACTTCTGTCTGTCATGAGGTAACCTTAAACATTTACCTTTTAGCTCAATGCACTCCAATGGGGATATTGTTTCAGAAACCAGCTCCTTGGACAGCTGATGGTGTACTGCACTCAGGCTGGAAAACAACTGATTAGGCAATATTTCATAAAGGCTCCAGGGGACAGTTTTTGAAATGAATCAGAACATATTAAAGAAATGCCTAGACTCTGCATCACTGTCTTAGGGTTTGGCTGCAAAAACCTTTGTAGGCTGACACAAGCTCGCTCTGCCCACACTCCAGGCAAGCACAAACTCTTTCCACCCTACTCAAAACCAAGGAAACTTTGTTCTAGCAGTCAAGCAGCTGTATTAGTGCTGCATGGATCCAAGGTGGTTTCTCCTGCATCTCTCAACAGGACGTCCTAGCAAAGGTTCAGCATCCCTTCAGCCACAGATTTCAGTTTGGAGCTGCCATGGGTCCAGTTACATCACTGAACAAGCAGATTATCACACAGCACCATATGAAAAGGTATTCTGTATACTCTTGTGTGCACAAGAGATGGGCAAACACCACACAAAATCCATTGCATAAGACCTCTCAGCAAAAAAATATTGCTGTACAATTCATAAGAAAAGATTTTGTTCCTAGAATTTGTTGTAGTTAGACAAAAGCAGGTCAAAATCTTCTAATCTGGAAGTGACTTCTTCAGGAAAGAGGCAAAAATATCTCGTCTAGCAGTTTTTCAAGGGCAGAATAGTGTTCTTCCCAAGAAAAACAACTGGTAAAGCCACAGGTACCAGCCCCATGCTGGGACTGTGCCAGACTGCAGTTGTTGTACCCTCTGAATGAATGATGACACTGGTGTATTAATTTGGCTTGTATAAGAAGATGTTCTGTTTATTTTCGTAAATACATGTAATTTAATAGTGTATCTTCTATGTTATATATTGACTTTACAGCAGGTATTGTCAGTTTGTGACCGTCCTGAACTTAGCTCACCATTGGTGCTCTGTGCAAATTTGAGTATAGCTTGTTGAAGCAAGATGCACAGAAATTGTAGGAATCCCAAAGAAGATGAGAGAAGGCTGAATAATTTCAGCTGGTCACATTCAGGAAAGTCTGGTTGGAACTAGGATAAGAATCTTCAGATATGCAAAAGGTCTCCAGTAAAGAAGAGAATAACCTGTTCTTATCCACAAGACAGAAGCTTATTCAGACATTAGAAAAACTTTCTGGCAGTCGTGGTGAAGTGAAGCACCCCACTGGATCACTAGGAGTGGTTGCAGGATCTCTGTCACTTAAAGTCTGAAAGAAGCACATAGAAAATATTTCTCAGGAAGGGGGATGATCCGGCCTTGGTGCAGTGCTAGGGACTTGAAGACCTCCCAGGGTACCTTCCAGGACTATTTTTCTGTGTTTTCAGTATTACAATCTGAATGTAAAGGGCTCACTCTCCATAAAAAATTAAGAATTGTCCCTCTAAAGACCCAAAACCCAGTATGTTAGCAAGCTCCAGCTTGCAAGTGCTAAAAGCTTCAGAATAAGGGCTAGTGCCAGCAGATTTCTGTGGGTTAAATAAAAGTGTCTGGAGGAATTAACTGCTGCCCATCCCTGGTTCTCAACCATCACCCATGTGCTGGAAATGCAACTGCAGACATGACAAAGAAGCAATTAGCCCAACAAAATCAGTTATTACCAGTGATTCATATGGTAATGATGGTAGTGAGGATGATGATGGTACTGCTGAACTGTAACAGGGATGATAATAACCAGTGTTTTAGGGGACGGATTACAGGTTTAATCAAAATGAATAGTTTATCACAGATAATGAATTTTACAGGAGAATGTGGCCCTAGAAAAATGCCTTGTTCTGAATGCCTGAAAATTACATTGATTTAAGTAGTGGGCTACCATATTTGCACTATTCATTTAGGAGAAGAGAGAATGCAGCATTTTTATGTAGATATTCTTTGCCATCTTTAAAAAATGGGTATTAATGTCATGATCGTGGCAAGGAGAACTGCTGCAGAGTTCCACATCTTTATTGGCATAACTTGTATAAGCTCTAAAATTTTACTTGAGTCCCATTACTTGTTTTGTCCTTGACATCAAAAGAAAAAAGATATCCATATGCTAACATAAAACTTAAGATTTGTGGACATCTTGTGAATTTCATAAGCAACAGTTCAGGAGAATATTGAGGCTCCTATTATTACAGAGGGACTTAAACATAGACGAGAGGAAAGCTCTCTCTGACAAAGAATAAATGGAGAAGCTCCAGAACAGTATATTATCACAAAAAAAAAAAAAAGTTAAGCATATTTCATTTTCCATGAAAAGTTAAACATATTCATAAGCATATGTTCCTTTTTCTAATAAAAACAGGTCAGACGCTTCATTTATATGTTGTAGGGGGAGACTAAGGAACAAAAAATGAGAGGGAATGGGGTGATAAGATAAAATTGAAGAGTTGTCCATATTTTAAAAATGGATAGAAACATTTCAGATCCAAGAGAACATTGCTTTATTCACAAAAAAAAAAAAAAAAACAAAAAAAAAAAAACAGGTGTGGGCTACTACCATATCTCCTGTCCCATTCATTTAACTTTTCCTTGTTAATGTATAGTTTGCATGTTGAAGTCTCTTTAAGACTGATTTTTGTTCATGCTTTTTTGCTAGTGTTGTTGATTTCAACCTATGCTGTGCTTTACTTCACCAAGTACCCTCCAAATTCAAACAAGCTGCAGAAATGCTTAAATCAATACATGCCTCTTGAAGGATAGATCTTTTATAACACAAAGGGGAGAATGACTAATAGATTACTGAAGCCTTAACAAAACCTCAACAGATCCCCATATGGTACATTTCAATTAAAAGAGTAGAGGATGGATTTCTAAGTTTTTGGGTGGAGAAAAGAAAAAGAAAAAAAGCATTTTGGACAAGAAAATGAGTGAGATGGAGACAGAAGTGATGTGTGACCATCCATCAGATAGAAACCCTTCTTTCTGAGCCTTTCATCTCTGGGTCACTGGTTCCAATCCAGCCCAGGTCGATAGCGAACAAAAATCATTTTAATCTGATGGCTGTTTGCTGACCTATGTGAAATGAACTGGTTGTGTCAGTCCACTTCCCAGCTGACAGCTCTCCCAACATCAAGGCCACTGCTACAGGTGGCAGTAATTGGTGCTTTTTTGAGGCCAGCTCAGCTAAAAGGCTGAATAATAGAAAAATCAGTAGGGCTGAACCACCTCCTCCTCTTGTTCAGCTGCTCCCTCCAGGTGAGTGCTGGGGGAAGCTGGCACTGCTGTTGCCTGCACCACATCTGCTCTTTGAGCCAACAAAAGGCTTCAGGGCAAAGGGGAATCCTCTGAAGTGGTAAAGATCTCTTGTCAACACAGATCTCAGGGAGGCTGAGGGGTAGTAAGGCCCCAGGCCTGCAGTGCCCTGCAGGTGGATACCATTGTTGGTTGGTGGCCCCAGAAGAGTGTTGGTGTAAGCATGGGGCTCTGCAAGGACCCATCATGCTATCAAGCCCACTCCGCAGGACCTAAGGGTCAATAGTTAAAATTCTGTCTGCAAAACAGGACCAAGACCTAAGCCAGACTTTCACTGATGTCAGTGGAGGGACATCAGGGCTCACATGCAGATATGTCCAAATAACTTTAATAAACTTACGTGAGGGGAGATCTGACAAAGTGAGCTCAATCTAAGATGTTAAAATAATATAAGAAGAAATAAAAGATGAATTTTGAGAGCTTAATAGAAAATAATGCCCTGGAAAGGACGGCTTTAATCTTCAATTTGATCAGTGTTTCTCTGAGAAGCTGCTACCTCCCCTGTTGTGAGGACATAAAGTATTAGGAAGAGGATATTATGAGGAGGACTTTCAATGACACTGTAAGCCACAGCCACCTACCTTGTGTCCCTCAGACGCCTCCTGGGAATGTTGATTTTGCCATGGGACATCAGAGATGCCAGGATGGGCTGGCTAACTGGGGCATCAACAGGTGCTTCAAAGCCTGCCCACATGGTGCTGGCCAGTGATGTTTTCCACACGGTAAATCTGTGCCTGTCCCACTGCAGACAAGAAGAAAAGCAGTGAAGGGTGTCAGAACTGCCCGCAAAGCTGTCAAACCAAACCTCAACAAGTGGAAAATGCACCTTGCAAGTATCTGTTTTCCCTTTCAGGGACACATACAGAAGTATTAAAGAGGGTGCATTCCCATCAGGCAATTTCCAAGTGGAAGGATCCATGCTGCTTGTGGATTACCGGACATCTGAATGAGCTACTGCCAACATTGCACTTCACAAGAAGATTGTGTGCTAGAACAGCTATGAGACATAGGTGCATTGAATATGGACAAGGAGTAAAAGAGGCCTTAGAACATTAGGAGGAATCTGTCTTTTGCACATTGTGCCTTGTGCAGGTCTTTACCACGTGCTCCTCTCACATATACACTAAAGTGCTTTTCAGCACCTACATTAAGCATCACTGTTAATTGGCAGACTGAGTACTAAGGAAACCAGCACCTCAATTCTCAAAGTAGATTCAGAAAAAGACATGGTTGTCCCTCATGTGGTGCCCTCCTGAGCTCCCACAATTCCCTTTCCATCATCAGATGGACTGTGGCTAGAGGCAATCCATGTGGAAGGCTGGAAGTGGTCCTCACTGGCATATATAATCTCTACTGTGTTTCTCTAGAGCTGGAAAGAAATAAGTGATGCACCTGCATGGAAGATATTCTTTTTCAGTTTTCATTGGTGATCCCTTAATTTCATTTCTGTCAAGAAAAGGAAACTCCTGGAAACTTTCAGCAGCTTCTGTCTGGACATTAATGAACATGGTCCGCAAGCAAAGCTGTCTGTGCACACTGAATTCCCTTATAGCTCACTGTCTGAAGAGTGGGAATTCTCAGGGTGTGTCCAAAATCTGAAAGAAAGCTGTTGCTTGCCTATTAGCTAAAATTATTGAGAAGGCCATAGGAAAAGGTAATGGTTTAGTAGGCATTGGTCTCACCTGAACCTGAGGCCATCTATCTCTAGGCAGGAGGATGAAGAGCAAGCACTTAGAGAAGTGCAAGTCAGAGGTACATGTGATGACAACTGAGCTATCTGGGCTTTGGCTGAAGTCTTTTACTTTCTAGGATCCTTTCTCTGTTCAAATAAAGTTAAGCTTACTTTACTCAGAGGCTTACCAGTGGGGTAGGTGCAAGATTAATTTTGCTGCCATGGATAAAGAGTTGGAATGAATGTCCTGCCATGGGCAAGGAAGTTAAAAGGCAGAGCCAGGTTGTAGAGTTTGTAGGATGAGCCCATCTCCACAGTATGCTGTGGGATATAAGGTCTGTGATTCACAAGAGTAAGGATTTATATTAAGAGGAATGTCATTCAGATATCATAAATGGATAAGCTAAAACATGCATTGTATGTTATATGCTAGTCTTCATCTCTTAGACTACAAACCAGAAAAAGAAGTTCAGAGGCAGATAGAAACATCATCCAGAGGTGAATTGCATCAGTGACCTTCTGACCTTCCTCTGAATAATTTCATCTTTTCATAAGTTAGATTAATACTGGAATAAATAGGCTGTGAGTGACAAAATGCTGTTTCAGTTGGAAACAGAGAAATTTCCACAGTGGCTCAGACCTCTGATCCATTTGATTCAGTATCCCAGTGGAATCACCAGCACATGCTTCTTCAGAAGCTGTTACATGCCTGTAATAGACAGTTCTGTGAAGATACACCTGCTTTGAGCTGTTTATGTCTAAATACTGCAATACTGTCAGAGCTCTTCAAAATTTGGGTGAGTCTTGGTGAATATTCATAACTTGTAAGCTATGGGGTTTAGGGCACTGGAGTTTTACGGTAATTGGGAATTACATGAGACCACCTACTTCATTAAAACCAAATGAAAGACAGAGTCAAAGCCAGGCCTGCAAAGGTAAACAGTGCATGAATTCACTGCCTCCATATTTAAAGCCTTCAAAGCCTTTCAGTTAAAATCCTTTTCCGCTCTGGATCTCAGCATGAGTCTGGCTGCAGGGAGGTTTTGTGTGGTGGCCTGTCAGCTTCCATCTCCAACACAGTGAAATTCAACTAATTGTAAGTGCACATTGCTTCAGGCGTACACTGCACACTGCCACTCAGGCCATGCACACGCACCGTGACCCCATCCACCTACTGCAGAATGTGGTATTCTCTACCTAAACACACACACTTTTTTTTCTGGTCACTTGCCATCACTGAAAAGATGACAGGCCAGACAGAGCAAGGAGCAGAGATCCCCTTTTTGTTTCTGCAAAAACCAGTATGGAGGGATTTAGTATCTCAACTACATGTATGCCAAGAATTGCAGCAGTCTTTGGATTGTGCCTCCATTAATGAAAATGGGTTGGCCGGAGAGGCATAGTGTGAAGCTGTGCCTGCCCGTGGGCTTTGATCTTACCTGCTGAGGGTGACCTCACTGCCATGTCAGGCTCTGCAATGCGGCTGAGGATCAGCAAGCATCAAGAGAAAAAGAGGAATAGAAAAAATCAGAAATACTTCACAGCTGAAAACCCTCTGTGACCCAAAATAGCCTCTATTAGTGCTAATTCTGAGTTGCTTGTAAAGTTCTGCAAGGTTTATAGGAATAGAGTAGTCACAGATTACTGGCAAACTGTCCCCTGCAGGCTTTTTTTCAGGACATTCTAATTCCTCAGATTTTTCCATCTGAACCTCACAGAAGTTAACTGCATTTGTTTCTAGTTTGGATAAGCCAGTCTTCAGTTCTGTCAAAGCAGGATTTCTTCTCTCACTCCTTAAACAAGAACCTTTTTCAGTTATTTAGTTTGGCGATCAGCTTGACCATCGCAGGTTATGAGTTCTTGTTTTGTCCCACTCTTTTTGTTCCCCTCTCTCTCTCCTCCCCTTTCTCTCCTCCCCTTTACCTCTCCACACCCCTTTTTCTTTTTACCTGAGGTTTCTGGAGATGGTGGTTCCAGTGCTGGTGATATTTGGCCCGGAAGTTGTTTTTTTAATAAGCATATGAAGGATGATGAGATTGAATATCACAAGAAAGAATTGCTTGCATGAATGCCATTATCTTCAACTGGACTCTCTTCTGGGGGGCACAATGAAAGACTACGTTTGCCTTCCTCCCCATTAAACTTCCTAATTCTTCAGCTGAGATGATCATTTGCATAAATTTCTACTGCTGCCAGTTTATCAGCAAACTACGATGTCTCCAAACCATACATTTTATCATCTATGCTCACGTTTTGTCTTTCTTTGTGTGCCCAGTGAGTTAAGCAAACACCCACTCCACCCCACCTAGCATCCTTTGTACAGGCGTCCATGTCTTGAGGTGCATTAAGATCCAGACACACTCCAAGGTCAGCCCCATTGGGGTTCTCAGGCAGAGCATGAATGTCTCCAGAGTTCCATGAGAGTGGCCTGGAGGCAAGTGCCTGCCCCCAGAATCATAAAGCTCCTGTAGCAATGGGGGATTTTTAGGGAACTATGTGATCCAAAGCTCAGAAGCTGAATTGGAACAAGCGTCTCCCCAGCAATGGGGAACTGGGTTTCTGAATCAATCCCTGTATGCCTCAGTCTTGTTTAGCTCCTGTATAAGCTCCTGGAAGGGATAATTGCAATGCCACCCTATGCCTTCATCATGTGTTAGTACCTGATTCTTCACTGCTGACTCAAGGTGCTACAGTTGAATGAATCATGTAAATAAGATTAATATCTGGTTATTTGTTATCACAACTTTCAGACTGATCGTCATAAAGTTAAGTTCAGTTCTGAGCAACCTTCCCGATGTGACTAGCTGTTATTTTTTCTGTTATTCTACTGCAGAAATGTTTCTTATCAGTCAGATGATCTGATAGTTCTGCTCTCATACTCAACCTGTGACACTGTAATTCAGTGCTGCTTCAGTGACAAAAACATTGAAAATCAACCACACAAGATCAACAATTTAAATAAATAGTTCTGACTGCTTCTCGTAATCCAAAAGGCTTTCAATGCCGCTCACCACTGAACCTCACCACTTCTGCTCACCTAATTATGCAACACTTTTCTTCCCAAGCCATTGCACCTGAAGTGCTGATTATACTGTACTCAGAGTGCTGTATGCTCTCTGAAAGGCTGTTTGCCATCTCTCTGAGGCTACTGCTTACTTCCTGACAGAATTGATCCCGTTGCTATTTCTACTTTGTTTTGGTGGGAATAACTGATGTGCTAATGGTCAGAGGTGCTTCTACAACACTACAAGAAGTACAAGTGCACCAATTCACTTTTTGGAGATAGGAAATTGGAGCACAGCAGTTAGCCCAATATCTTGTCCTCAATTCAGTGTGAGAACTATGATCCAGAAGTACTAGACCGCTCTCCTGACTTTGAGGACACCTTTTTCCAAAAATATACTCTAGTCATGGGACCTCTGAGGAAGATAATAGCTGCCACTAGCTTTGCCAGAAATTCATTGAAGATAAGACAGTCTCAAAAATATTTGAAGGAACAATTCAATTTCATTAAATAAATTTTAAAATTTCTGAGGAGTTCATAGAAAGAAACAGATTATGGTGATGTGTGTGGTGTATGTGTGCATGTCTGTCAGAGATATGGATTCAGATAAAGATACACACATGTGGAAAAAGAATTATATATAGTCTCTCCCTAACTATTCTCACTAGTTTTATTGCTTCGTTTCTTTATTTCTAGGTGCTTGATAAATAAATTTAAAAGAAATAAGTAATTCTAGGTAGTAGAGTCAACAATGACTTTTCTTGAACCCTTTGATGTTGATATGGAATATTCTGGATTTTTCTTATAGGGCAAAGACATCCTCTGAACATATGGACAGAAGGAACTAGTGTGCCAATGAATTCTTGTTTCAAGGACTTAAATGCTAGGGACATATAGCTTTTTACTGATACTCTGCAAGACATGGGTTCCATGCAGAAGGCTTCACAAGGTAAAAAGTGGCACCATAGCAAACTGGAGACACAAGTATTCATCTTCTCACTTGGCCTGAAATGTCTCACCCATTTGAACTGCCATTTCCAAGAAGAGATTACAATTAGGAAGAAGCAGATTAGATAGAATTGATTGTCTCAGCTGATCTTCACCTGTGTTTTGATTGATTTTGTGTTTCCGGAAGTAGCTATTCAAGAGAGTTAGGGGCTCCTTCCTTTAAAGGACACTTCAGGTCTATCATAGCAAATGGGTTCTGTCAGAACACCTCACCCACCTTGTGGGCAGAGAGCCAGTTTCTAACACCAAAGTGCAGAGGGAAATGTAGGAAGCAGAGCTCAAAAGCGTGACGAAGATAAATCACCTGTCCTCACGTGCCTTTCTTTACACAGGTTCTCAAGGAGAGCCAGACCCACCGTTTCCACAGATTTCTCAGTGCCCTGACTCTTGTCTCCTGCTTTAACGCTGTTTTCTGCAAAAGGCTATTGCATTTTTCCAACCAGAACACTCTCAAAGGACATCTTCTGACAGCTGAGCCAGTGCATATGCCGAGCAAATGGCTTTCCACACTTTAAATTCATAGATCATCTGCTTATTGTCAAATCTGGATTTTTCTTTGAGCATTCTGGATATGAAAGCAAAGTGCTTTCTTACAACAGGATAAATTCACTTGCCTGTTCTCCCCTGCAGTTGCCCTATGGTTTCTCTGAGAAGCCAGAAATGACTAGAGTTATTGCTAGTATGGATGATTTTTGCCATGTTGACAGTAAATCATAGTCATTAGCAAGCAAATACTGAATTCCTCCTGTTGTATTTTTTTCTTGCAGCTGAAGACATTTTTCATCTCTCTCTTTCTTGTTCTGTGTCTTCTAAGATATCCATAGGGTACGAAATTCATGATTAGTCTTCCACTCTTCTAATCTTGATAAGCAGTATTTTTAAAGAGTTACTGAGAAGTCGGGAGGAGCTGTGAGTTTGAGGTACAGCAGAAAATCGTTAACCTTCAGCTAGTCAATAATCCCCAGGAAATGTCCACCCTGCAGACATTACTGCTCTGATGATGAAAAATGTTGTATAAAAACAGATTATAATTATGAGGTGGGAAGCAGAGGAAAAAGTTGTTTTGCTGAGAGTAAGTGCTCTCCAAATTTTATTTGGTTATGATTTCCTTTTCTTAACAGTATTAAACATAAGCAGAATGAGCAGTGAGTTGCTTTAAACCATTGCTTCCCTCATATGTAAGCCAGTTTGTACAGACAAGGAAGGGGGGTTGTTCAGTTGGGATTTTTTTTTGTTTGTGAGTTTTCTTGTGGGGGATTTTTTTGGTTTTTCGGTTTTTGGGGGTTTTGTTGTGGGTTTATTGGGGGGGGGGTTGGGTTTGTGGGTTTTTTGGGTTTTTTTGGGGGGGGTTGGTTTTTTGTTTCTCTGAATACTGTTTATTTAAGTGATTGTTGGCTCTTTTCCTGTCCTTTGTTGACCCCAGGAAACAACTTTTTTTTATGCGTTTCCATTCTGGGATTTCTATTATCTACTGACTTGTGCTGGGTGTACCTCAGTGAACAGGCCCAAAAGAGAAGGAGAGAGCTGAAGTTCCTATTGAACTAAAGCAAACTTGTCTTCCAGTTTGAAAACCATCACTTGAATCAAAGCACTTTAGAAGGTAGTTTGCAAGTCTGCTTCCCAAGAAGAAACCAGGATACAGTGTTATCACCTTCATGAAATTAAAGGAGGTGGTTTTACCATTTAGTGGAGTGAAGCCATGCTGTTAATTAGTCACATTTATTTGACAAAAAAGTGGGGGAGGGTGAAAAGGGGAAAGGAAGTTGGGAAAGAAAAACAGAACAGAAGGGAAAAAATCTTTATGATGAGGTGCTTGGCAGGATGAAGGAACAAAAGGAAGGTTTTCTGCCTGTCTCCTGATATTTTCCAACTCAGCAAAAAAATCCATTGTGTAGCTTAAGGGGAAAAGAAATGTTAAAGTTGAAAGCTTAGTGTGTGAAAGCAACTGCTCAACCATTGTGTAATATGGGCTAATGTAATGTCCCTGTTTCCCCATGATGTAAGTTGCAATTTTTGTTCCAGTTGCTGTGGTCAATGTTACCGCTTTCACTTTTCAAAAGGGGGCAAGGAGGTGCGTGGAGATGGTCTTTCTCTTTACCCTCACCACCCCTTCCCCACTCCCAAACAAATACTTCTGTTAGGACATATCAGTGCTGACCAGATGTCACTGATTTTTTTTTTTCTTTTTTTGCATGTGTCCCTTAACAGCTGGCAAGAATATCAGCTCAAATTATTCACCACAAGCACACTCTTTCTGTTTGTCTCCAGATAAAGGGATTTGAAATCCTGGTTGTCAGAGGGGGATGCTGAAAACTGTGGAATGGATTTCTTTGGGGAGAGGGAATACTTCTTGAAGAACTTTAAACCAGCTGGGGATGGTCATGACTAGGATGCACATCCAAAGACATCCCATAGGGTTGGCACTTCATGTTTTTGGAAACTTTTAAGCCCATGATGTTTTCTTGGAATGACTGTGAAGTGTTCATCGCAATCAGTAATTCTAAATGTAGAGACTCTTTTTGCTTTGATCATGTCAGCTTAAAAAAAAATCTGAGATGTGGTTACAGGTGAGAAATACAATGGGTGGATGGCAGATAGACACCACTGTGCAAGATGTTCTAGAATTGCTTGGCACCATATCCGCATGTCTTTGCTCCATCAACCAGCACTCTCTATGTTTTGCAAAGGGGCTGAGGGCGGTGCTGGGTTTGCAGTGGGACCACACACAGCTCTGGTATCACAGCACTTGGGAGTGCAGTGGAGATGTAGCAAGTGGCATTACACCTTGAACCACACTCAGTGGGTGCCATGGTGCACAGCACATAACAGGGGCTGATTTATCCTCACAGATCATGAGCTACTGGCCCTTGTCATCCATGTCATTACCTTCTGCCTAGCCATAACCTTCTCCTCCCCTCATATTTACGGTTCTATCTGCTTTTCTCTTCAAAACTGTCACAACTAACTGGTGTATAGAGTAATGCAGTGTTCTCACCAGTTATGACTCTGTTGCAAAAGAAGTGGGTTTTCCTTATGTGAGCAAAGTGGGTCAGTATATGGAAGTCAAAATAAAGTGGGTCAGTATATGGAGGTCATGGCTTGACAGCATTTTTAACATTATCTTCCGGCAAGTGAAAAAAACAAGATCAGATGAAGATGACTCAGAGTTTCTGCATGCTCATAGACAGTCAGGATACAAATCAAAACTTCAGCTCTGTCTCTAAACTGGAAAAAATCTTTGTGTTTATTTCATACTGCATCTTGTCTTTGGTGATGTTTTGAAATAGCCACTTTAAAAGAAAGAGAAAAAGAATTTTAATGAACAGTAAGCACAGAAACTCACCTAGGAAGAGTATGTAACACATTACATGCCCCAGGTATGGTAAAGTTATGCTTCACCATATTAAGGCTTGTATTCTATTACTTTTTGTCTCTACTGTTGCCTCATGGTTGATAAGAACAAGAATGTTTTTCTATAGCATGCTAAGCTCTTGAAATTCTTCTTATTGTTCATATTTACCTACCCTTTATTGAGGAAACATATTATTATGACCTGGAAGCTTTTCTATATGCCCCACCACCAGTCCCTGAAATCCATTCAGTTATGAGGCCACCTGCTTTGAAATGCAGAGATGGGAATTGACTGTGGATTCTGTACATATTAGGATGCAAGAGATGGGTCTCTAGACTACTGGAAAAGCAGTCTTGAGTGACCTAGATTTCTGTAAGAAATTCTGTCTCCCTCTGGGTCAATATCAGCCTTGCCATTGACTTCATTGGGGCTAGGATAGAAGCCCCTGTACCATTTTTGCTAAAAATGAGATATTATGGTACTTGCCATTATTTCTGAAGTGGTTTTACATGCATATAAAATAAAAATATTAAATAAGAATTAATTCTAATTATTACTGCATTTTCCATATTATTTTCCATCACATTGTTTTGTTTGTTTCCCTGATGGCCCCAAGGAACAGAGCAGATGTGTTCACTGAGCTCTCATCAGTGACTTTTAAATTACTTCATCATTGAAGAAATGGCAACAGTGGCAGTCTTTCTTGTGATATTCAATCTCATCATCTTTCATATGCTTATAAAAAAACCAGCTTCAGGGCCAAATATAACCAGCATTGGAACCACCATCTCCAGATAACTCAGGTAAAAAGTAAAAGCACAGAGAGGTAAAGGGGAGGAGAGAGAGGGGAACAAAAAGAGGGAGAGCAAACAAGAAGGAAATTGGCAGAAAAAAAAAAGAAATTATAGAAAGCAAGTAATTTGTGAAATTGAGAAGCATTATGGTTTGAATCCTTCTCAATTATTGATGGCCTGAAATTCAAATATTAATTTAGATTAAATATTTAATCTGTTTAGCCTTAGAAATAATTGGGGAGCACGTTGTTAGAAAAAGGAAAAAATATTCCTCCAATGTCTTACAATGGAGTATTACTGAAAACTTCTGATTCCCCCAACAGAAAACCTATTTTAAAAAAAGACAAGTCATTAATCAGTAACAGCTGCTCCCAGCACCTGTTATTTATTCCCGTCATTAACACTTCCTTTAGCATTTCTGACAGAAATGGGTATCTTTTCTAACTGATAGAAAAGTGATCTTTGGAACATCCCCAGAACTCAGTGGCTACATTTGATCTACAACGTGTGTTTACATCTTATCACAGCTTTTCTTTTTCACTTGTGAGCTCCTTCTTTTTTTAAAACGTAGATTCTAAAAGCACTGAACATACCATATCTTTTGTTGAGTGTTTGTGCAGCCTCTAATTGCTGGTGTGCCCTGGTTAGCTGGTCACAGAGGCAGGGGCACATAGTGCCTGTGGGGTGTGTACAGGTGCCAAAGGATTCCCAACCAACGTGGCCCCCCCAGTGCCTAATTCTCCTTGTGGTCAATGGAAATGCAGAGAGCGTACAAACTGGGGGTTCAGTGCTACAGGTGTTGCAACGTTTCTGTGTCGGTTTTGTCTTCTGTCAGCACCTCCCTGCTCAGATCAAGCATAGCCAGGGTACCCCACAGAGCTGCAGAGGAGGCTCCTCACCTGCCTTTCCCCACCCTGACCCTGTCTAGAGAAGCAGGGTTCCCCAGGCAAAAACACGTCCTGCCTTACCTCTTCCTACAACAACCCTTTGCTGCCTCTTGCCCTTTCTCTTCCCCATGCAGGAGGCATCTAAACCTGGTGAATCAGAAGAAAACAGAAAATCAAACAGCAACAAGCATTGTTTAGAGGCACTTTCCTTTATGTCCATTACCTGTAGACTTCAGCAGCAAGTCTAGTTTGGCACAGCTGTTTTCCACAGTCATCCAAAACCCTCCTGTCCATGTGCAGAAGTAAGGCCTGAAAGGCAAGCCTGGTAAAAAACTTAATGGTAAACAGTAATTTATAGTATAAAATAACATATAAAAGATGTGGCATTTGGGGACATGGTTTAGTAATGGATTTGACAGTGCTGGGTTAACAGTTGGACTTGATATTAAGGATCTTTTCCAACCTAAATGACTCTATGATTCTCTGTTTCTGTGCTTAATTAAACACAGCACCAGTGAAGAAATATTAGCATACATGTAATACTGCTGCTCTTTGTCACCATTTTTTTCTAAGTCTCTCTTTTTGCTTAATAAATATCTGTGAAAATCTGTTTCATGCTTATTCACAGTTAAAACATTGAGATTTGTAGTGGTTTCCTACCACCTTTAGGTAATGCTTTTCATCTGAAAGTCACTGTTTTCATTTAAGACTCTTGAAGTTGTGACAACATTTCTGTTAGTCTTGGGGTTTATAATGTTGTTTTAGTAAAAAGTATGCATGGGGTTGGATTTAGGAGAACATTGTTTCTTTAATACAGATAGATAAAGAAAGCAGTGTATTGTATTTATCAAAAGG
>NW_027095226.1:0-28748 GCF_029207755.1 Chamaea fasciata | reverse complement strand
TTCATTCACCATTTTGTCGGGCCCGGAGTAAAACGGGCTCCCGCGGGCCCGGCGGCCGCGGGGGGGGGCGCAGGTACCGGGGGGGGGCCCGGGGGGGGCCCAGCGACCCCCCGAAGGGGCGGGGAAAGGGGTGTGCCAAGGGGGGAGGGGTTTGCTGACGTGTCACCCCCGGGGGAGGGGGCGGAGCCCCCCCCGGAAAGTGCCCCCCCCCCCCCATCGGGGTGTCCCCCCCAAAGTTTTGGGGTGTTGGGGGGGGGAAGTTTTGGGGGGTGACCCCTCCCACCCCCCAAAAAAGTGTCACCGGTGACCCACCCCCCCAGCAGGAGATGGGGGGGAGGGGAAAACCCCCCCCGGCAAAATTTTGGGGGTGCTCCCCCCCCTTCCCCTCCCCCACTTTGAGGTGTCCCGGCTCAGATTTTGGGGGCAGGGGGGGGGAATTTGGGGGGGGGGGAGGGTCAGAGGTCAGAGCCCCTCCCCCGAAGTGTCACTTCAGGAGGATTTTTTTTTTGGGAAGTTTTTGGAGGAATATTTTTTTTGGAAGAATTTCGGGGGTAATTTGGGGAATTTTGGGGGGGGATTTTTGGGCATTTTTTAGGGGGGTCTCCCCTCTCTCTGACCCCCACCCATATCCCCCCACAGGACCCCCACGGCGCCGGCCCGGCGGGAGGACGATGAAGCCGGCGAGGAAGGCCGGCGCTCCTCTTCCTCCTCCTCCTCCTCCTCCTCTTCCTCCTCCTCCTCCTCCTCCACCCCCCCGCGCCGCCCTCCCCCCCGCCCCCCTTGCCGCCCCAAGCCCCCCCCCCCCCCCCTTGACGAGCCCTTAAACGACCCCCCCCCATCCTCCTCCTCCTCCTCCCCACCCCCGCCCCGACCCCTCCGGCGACCCCCCACCCCCCCGCCCACCCTTCCTCCTCCTCCTCTCCTCCTCCTCCCCTCCCCCCCCCCCAGCCGCAAGACCACCACCTTCAAATCGCGCGCCCCGCGCAAAAAACCCCCCCCAGCCCCCCTCGGCGGGCGGGGGGGGAGGGGAGGACCCCCCCAGCTTTTTAGGGGACGAAGGAGGAAGAGGAGGAGGAGGAGGAGGAGGAGGAGGAGGAGACCCCGCGGGCAGCGGCTGCTCCAGCACGGACACGGCGAGCGAGCACTCGGCCGACGATGAAGGAGGAGGAGGAGGAGGAGGAGGAGGAGGAAGGAGCGAGGGGATCCTGGCCGTGCTGTCGCCCCCTCCCCAACTCGCGGAGCCGCAGCCCGGCGACCCCCCCGCCCGCCCTGGAAGCCGCCTTCCGCCGGCTGCGCTGCCAGCGCGTCCTGGCGCGTCGCGACGGCGTTTTCCGCCCCGCCGTCCTCAAGCAGCTGCGGCGCCGGCCACGAGCTCGGCGTGCAGTTCTCGGGGCGACCGCGGCCTCACTTTCCTGGAGGGCGGCCTCCTGGGCGACCCCCCCGGCCGTGGTTCTGGACGCCCACGCCGCCGGCCGGCGCCCTCGGCGTGGGCACGGCCGTGTGCGCTCGCCTGGACCCCGCCGAGACTCTCTACCGGCCCGGCACGGTGGTGGAGGTGAGCGCCAAGCCGCCGTCGTACCGCGTGCGCTTCGCCCCCCGCCGCCCCCCCGCGCCCCCGGTGTGGGTGCCGCGCTCGGGCCTCCGCCTGCTCCGCCCGCCGTGGCCTCCGCAACCCGGCTCGGCCGAGGACGGCGAGGACGACGCGCCGCCCGGACAAGCGGAGGACGCCGAGGTGTCGAAGTTAAGCTCGAGCCTACCGCAGCAAGCCCCGACGGCGCGGCCCGCGGGACCCTCGACGGTGACCCCGCAACCCCCCGGCTCTTCGGGGGGAACGCCGCAGCCGAAGTATAAAAAGGGCGACGTGGTGTGCACGCCCAACGGGATCAGGAAGAAGTTCAACGGCAAGCAGTGGAGGCGCCTGTGCTCTCGGGACGGCTGCACCAAGGAGTCGCAGCGGCGCGGCTTCTGCTCCCGCCACCTCTCCATGCGCACCAAGGAGCTCGAGGGGCTCCCCGAGGCGCGGGGGGCGCCGCAGCGAGGCGGCAGCGCCGACTTCGACTGGGGAGGCGACGACACGTCCAGGGAAAGCGACGGGGACGCCCGCGGCCCGCCACCCTCCTCCTCCTCATCCTCCTCCTCCTCCGCCTCCCAACCCGGATCTGTCGCGCTTCGAGTTCGACGAGTGCGAGGCGGCGGTGATGCTGGTGTCGCTGGGCAGCTCCCGCTCGGGCACGCCGAGCTTCCTCGCCGGCCTCCACGCAGTCGCCCTTCTCCCCGACGCCTTCGCCGTCGCCGTCGCCGCTCTTCGGCTTCCGCCCGGCCAACTTCAGCCCGGTCAGCGCTTCGCCCCGAGCCCGCGGCAGGCACCTGAGCGCCGGCACGCCGCGGCCCGGCGAGGGCCTCAGCCCTCCTCCTCCTCCTCCTCCTCCTCCTCCTCCTCCTCCTCCTCCTCCTCCTCGGCCTCGGCCCCCTTCGGGGCGTCCGCCGGTTTTCCAGCCCAGTTTAACCTTCACGGTGCCGCTGAGCCCCGGGAAGCGCAAAGCAGAGCCCGGCGAGCCCCAGGACGGGGGAGGGGCGGCGGGGGGCGGGGGAGGGGCGATGTTCCGGGCGCTGTCCCCTCTGTTCTCGCCCCGCTCCCCCGCGGGGCTCACGGCCGACCCCGGCCCCGGCGCCCGCAGGGTCCCGGCGGTGCCTCGGGGCTCGCCGGTGATCGTTCGGAACCCCGACGTTCCTTTGCCCGACCCTCATCACCCTCCTCCTCCTCCTCCTCATCACCACCACCACCACCACCACCACCACCATCATCACCCTCCCCCCCCCCCCGGCCCCGCCCGTTGCCCCCTCCCCAAAAAACCCGCCTGGCCGCCCCCGTGCCCATCAACGCCGGGCGCCTGCGACCCCCGAGCCGCCCCCGCGCTGGCCGGCCCGGCCCCCCCGGCGGCCGGCGGCACGGCCCGGAGCCCGCCGGCCGTTTTCGGGGCTCCCCCCCGCGCCCCCCGCTGCACCCCGTGCCTTTCCACCCCTCCCCCGCCGCGCTGCTGCCGCTGCTGGTGCCCGGAGATTACGGGGGCGCCCCTCCCCCCGCCCCCGCCGCCCCCCGCAAGGAGATCGTCATGGGCAGGCCCGGCACAGGTTACGGGGGGCGGGGCGGGGTTGGGGGGTCTGGGAGGTTTTTTTGGGGGGGTTTGGGAAGTTTTGGGAGTTTGGGGGGGGTCTGAGCAGGTTTGGGGAAGTTTGGTTTTTTTTTGGGGGGGGGGAGGGGGACAGGTGGTTGACGGCCGGGGCGTGGTGACGTCACGGGTGATGTCGGAAGGGAGGCGAATGTCAGCGGGGGGCGGCGGTGACGTCACAGCGGGGCTTGGGATGATGTCGCAGCGGGGCGTCCGTGAGGCCGCAGAGGTGACGTCACGGCGAGGTCACGGAAGGGTCGCGACGGGCTGTTGTGTTGTGGTGACGTCACAGGTGGCGTCAGCAGGGCGGTGACGTCACCTGGGATGTCACAGAGGTGTCGCGGTGACGTCACAGCGGGGCTCTGTGATTACGTCATAGCGGTGTGTTTGACGTCGTGGCGGTGGCGTCACAGAGGGGTCACAGGGGGTCACAGAGAGGGTCACAGCGGGGTCACAGCGAGGTCACAGCGGGGTCACAGAGTGTCGCGACTGGCTGTTGTGTTGTGGTGACCTCACGATGACGTCACGGTGACGTCAGAAGGGCGTCAGGGCTGCTGTGGCGGGTCGCTGCTTGTTGGTGACGTCACGGTGACGTCACGGCGGGTGTCGGAGCGGTGCCAGGGTCGTCACGGTGGACAGGAAACGTCATGATGACATCACAGTGACGTCAGAGCTGTGTTAGGATGATGTTGCCTGGTCGTGATGAGGTCGCGATGACGTCACCGTGACGTCAGAGCGGCGCCGAGGCTGACCGCAGCCTTGTGGAGCCCCAGCGGTGACGTCACAGTGAGGTCAGATTCGGCCCAGGGCTGTGGTGATTCACTGCGCGTTTGGTGACGTCACGCTGATGTCACAGTGAGGGCCACGAGCTCCGCCGCGCCGGTTTTGAATCGCGGTGACGTCGCGGTGACGTCACGCCGAGTGGCGGCGGCGTCACTTTCGCGGTGACGTCACGGCATCCCCCTTCGCTCCGGAGTGGGCGTGGCTCAGCCGCGCTCGGGAAAGGGCGTGGCCTGCTCCCTGGGGAGTGGGCGTGGCCTCTCCCTTCGCTGCGCGCGCATCTCTCCCCCCCCCATACAGAAAGCGGCGGGGGCGTGGGGGGGCGCCCCCTCTCATTTGCATACGCGCGCCGCCGCCGCCCAATCAGCGCCGAGCGCGGGGGCGGGAACTCCCCCCCCCCGCCCATCCCGGGGCTCATTTGCATACGCGTCGGCCGCGCGAGCAGCGCGCGCGGGGGAGGGCGGGAGAGTGGGCGGGGGCGGGGGGGGAAGCGCCCTTCATTTGCATACGCGCGCGCCTCGCCCAATGGGCTCCGCGGCCGCCTGCGTGCGCGGGCCTCGCCGGCCAATGGGGGCTCGGGGTGGCCGGCGGGGCGTGGCTCAGGGCGGGAGGGGCGGGGTTTCCTCCCTCCCCTCGCAGCGCGCGCGCTCGGCGGGCGCGGGCGGCGGCCCCGCGAACCGGGACCCCTCCCCCCCCCCCACTCCTCCCTTTTTTCTTTCCCCTCCCTTTTTTTTTTTTTTTTTAAAAAAAAAAAAAAATTTCTTCCATAAAAACCGGCGGTGGGGGTGGGGGGGGGGGGGGGAGAGAAAATTACCAAAAAAAAAAAAAACCCCCAAACCAACCCTTCCTCCCCCTTCACCATCACCCCCGACACCATCATCCTCCTCACCCTCCTCGGGAGAGCCAGCGGCGCCCATCCCCCCCCTCCCCTCACGGGCCGCCGCCATGTCCTCCTCCTCCGCCGCCCTCCCCCCCCCGCGCAGAGGCCTCGGCATGTTCGGTCAGTGTGCGGGGGGGGGGGAGGGGGGGCCGGGGGGGTGGGGGAGGGGGAGGGGGGGTTGATTTGGGGAGGGGGCGGCGGTTTGGGGTACGGTGGGGGAGGGGGGGGGGAGTTGTGAGGGAGGCGGGAATGGCGGCGTTGGGGTGAGGGGGGTCGGGGGTTCCGGGGGGGGGTTGGGGTCTCTCTGAGGGGGGGTTGGGGTCCCTGAGGGGATTTGGGGGTTTTGGGGGGAGATTTGGGGGTTTTGGGGAGAGATTTGGGGGTTTTGGGGGTTTTGGGGGGAGATTTGGGGTTCCCGTGAGGCGATTTGGGGTTTTGGGGTCCGTGAGGAGATTTCGGGTTTCTGAGGGGATTTGGGATCTGTGAGGGGATTTAAATTTGGGGTTCGTGAGGGGATTTGGGGTTCCCGTGAGGCGATTTGGGGTTTTTGGGGGAAATTTGGGGTTCCCGTGAGGCGATTTGGGGTTTTTGGGGGGAGATTTGGGGTTTTTGGGGGAGATTTGGGGTTCGTGAGGCGATTTGGGGTGTCCGAGGGGATTTGGGGTTCCCGTGAGGGGGTTTGGGGTTTTGGGGGGAGATTTGGGGTTCGTGAGGCGATTTGGGGTTTTTGGGGGAGATTTGGGGTTCGTGAGGCGATTTGGGGTGTCCGAGGCGATTTGGGGTTCGGATCCGTGAGGGGGTTTGGGATTTTGGGGTCCGCGAGGAGATTTCGGGTTTCCGAGGGGATTTCGGGTTTGTGAGGGAATTCGGGGGTTTTGAGGGGGTTTGGGGGAGAGATTTGGGGTCTCTGTGGGGTTCCCGTGAGGTGATTTGGGATTTTGGGGTCCGTGAGGGGATTTTTCAGGTTTTTGGGGAGATTTGGGGTCTCTGTGGGGTTCGTGTGAGGGGGTTTGGGGTCCGTGAGGAGATTTGGGGTTTCTGAGGGGATTTGGGGCTTTTGGGGGAGATTTGGGGTTTGTATCCATGAGGGGATTTGGGGTTTCTGAGGGGATTTGGGATCTGTGAGGGGATTTGAATTTGGGGTTTCTGAGGGGATTTGGGGTTCCCGTGAGGAGATTTGGGGTTTCTGAGGGGATTTGGGGCTTTTGGGGGAGATTTGGGGTTTGTATCCATGAGGGAATTTGGGGTTTCTGAGGGGATTTGGGGCTTTTGGGGGAGATTTGGGGTTTGTATCCATGAGGGGATTTGGGGTTTCTGAGGGGATTTGGGATCTGTGAGAGGATTTGAATTTGGGGTTTATGAGGCGATTTGGGGTTCCCGTGAGGGGATTTGGGGTTTTTTTGCGGCGATTTGGGGTCCGTGAGGCGGTTTGGGATTTCTGTGAGGGGATTTGGGGTTTGAATCTCTGAGGGGGTTTGGGATTTTGGGCTCCGTGAGGAGATTTCGGGTTTCTGAGGAAATTCGGGGCTTTGCGGGGGGATTTGGGGTCTCTGTGAGAGGGTTTGGGGGTTTTTTTGGGGGGGGAGATTTGGGGTTTTTGAGGAGATTTGGGGTTCGGATCCGTGGGGGGATTTGGGATTTCTGAGGGGGTTTGGGATCTGTGAGGGGGATTTGAATTTGGGGTTTGTGAGATTTCGGGTTTCGCGACGGGATTTGGGATTTGGGGTTCCTGAGGCGATTTGGGGTCTCCGTGAGGGGATTTGGGGTTTGGGCTTCGGGTCCACGAGCGGATTTGGGGTTTGTGTCGGGCGATTTGGGGGTTCTGAGGCGATTTGGAGAGTTTTTTTGGGGGTTTTTTTTTTTTTTCGTGGAAACGCGTTTTCGAGGCGATCTCGGAGCGTTTCCTTCGCGGAAACGTTGAGGTTTATGAGGGAATTTGGGGTCCTGAGGGGATTTTTGGGTTCCTGCGGTGACTTTTGGACGCTCCTGAGGTGATTTCGGGGCGGTTTTCGGTCGGTTCCGGGGCTCCTCGAGTCATTTCGGGCGCTCTGAGCCGCTTTTCGGCGTTTTCCTGAGGTGCCGCCGAGGGCTCTGCGCCCATTTTCGGGTCTCGGGGGCGACTTTCGCACAGTTCCGAGTTGGTTTTTCGGGGCGCTCCGAGGCCACTCGGAGGGTTCCGGGTTGATTTGGGGACGTTCGGGGTCGATTTCGGGGGTTCCCAGGGGATTTCGGGGGTTCCCAAAGGATTTTGGGGAGATTTTCAGGCGATTCGGAGCGTTCCGAGCGGATTTTTTTTCGGGGGGGGGGAGTTTCGAGTCCGTTGGCGGCCGCCCCGAGGCGATGTCACCCGCGGCCCCGCGGTGACACCCCCGATGTCACCCGCGACCCCCCCCCGACGTCACAGCCGTGCGCTGACATCGCTGGTGTCACCTGGGGCACACCTGTGGGGACGCCCCCGATGTCACCCGTGACCCTGTCAGGGGTGGCTGTAGATGTCCCCAGTGTCCCCTCAGTGTCCCCTCAGTGTCCCCCCAGTGTCCCCTCAGTGTCCCCACGGTGTCCCCACCCTGTCACACCCTGTCAGGGTGTGGCCCTGGGTGTCCCCAGCTGTCCCCACAGTGTCCCCACAGTGTCCCCACTCTGTCAGGGCTGTCCCCTCAGTGTCCCCTCAGTGTCCCCTCAGTGTCCCCACAGTGTCCCCACAGTGTCCCCACTCTGCCCTGGGTGTCCCCTCAGTGTCACGCCGTGTCCTGGGGTGTCCCCTCAGTGTCCCCTCAGTGTCCCCACAGTGTCCCCACTCTGCCCGGGGTGTCCCCTCAGTGTCCCCTCAGTGTCCCCACAGTGTCCCCACAGTGTCCCCTCAGTGTCCCCTCAGTGTCCCCCCAATGTCCCCCCAGTGTCCCCACTCTGCCCAGGCTGTCCCCAGCTGTCCCCTCAGTGTCCCCACTCTGCCCGCGGTGTCCCCTCAGTGTCACGCCGTGTCCTGGGGTGTCCCCTCAGTGTCCCCTCAGTGTCCCCTCAGTGTCCCCTCAGTGTCCCCACAGTGTCCCCACAGTGTCCCCTCAGTGTCCCCACTCTGCCCGGGGTGTCCCCACAGTGTCCCCCCAGTGTCCCCACCCTGCCCAGGCTGTCCCCAGCTGTCCCCACAGTGTCCCCACCCTGCCCGGGGTGTCCCCTCAGTGTCACGCCGTGTCCCCAGCTGTCCCCTCAGTGTCCCCCCACCGTCCCCCCGCAGTGTGGACCAACGTGGAGCCGCGCTCGGTGCCCGTGTTCCCCTGGCACTCCCTGGTTCCCTTCCTGGCGCCCAGCCAGCCCGACGCGCCCCCCCAGCCCCCGCCCGGCCTCCAGCCCGTGTCCCACCCCCCGCCCGCCGCCCACAGCAAAGGTGAGACGCGCCCCCTCCCTCCCCGGCCCCGCCCCGCCCCGCCCCCCGCGTCGCTGACGTCACCCGCGTGTCACCCCAGAGCCCCCCGAGTCGGCGGCCGTGGCCCCCGAGCCCCCCGGGGGTCCCGGGACGGAGCCGGGCCGCTGCGGGGGGGCCACGAGACCCCCCAGCCCTCCCCCGGCCGCGCCCCCGGCCCCGCCCCCCGCGGCCACGGCCACGCCCGGCGAGGAGGAGACGCCCGCCGGGGGCACGAGGCCGGACAGCGAGACCGAGAGCGACCACGACGACGCGTGAGTGGGGGACGGCGAGCGGGAGGGACGGCGGCCTCGCCGCGCGGGGGCCGTGTGACGCTGGGGCTCTGTGACCCCGTGACCCCGCGTCCCCCGGCGTCCCCCCAGGTTCCTGTCGTCGCTGGTGGCCCCGGAGCTGCCGCTGCCGCTGGCGCCGGGCAAACGCCGCACGCAGTCCCTGAGCGCCCTGCCCAAGGACGGCGACAAGGACGGCCGCAGCCCCAGCAAGGTGGGCCCCAAAATCGCCCCGAAATAAGCCCTGAAGTGACCCCAAAATCACCTCGAAATCACCCCAAAATCAGCCCTAAAGTGACCCCAAAATCCCCCCAAAATCAGCCCAAAATCACCTCGAAATCACCCCAAAATCAGCCCTAAAGTGACCCCCAAATCCCCCCAAAATCAGCCCAAAATCAGCCCAAAATCACCTCGAAATCCCCACAAAAAAACCCCCAAAATCACCTCGAAATCACCCCAGAAAAATCCCCAAAATAATCCCCGAAGCGAGTCCAAAATAATCCACAAAACCACCCCAAAATCACCCCAAAATCACCTCGAAATCCCCACAAAATAACCCCAAAATCATCTCAAAATAATCCCAAAATAACCCCTCAAATCACCCCAAAATCAGCCCAATATAATCCCAAAATCACCCCAAAATCATCCCCAAAATAATCCCCGAAACGACCCCAAAATCACCCCAAAAATCGCCCCGAAAATCCCCTCGAAATCCCCTGAATCCCGCTGGAATAACCCCTGAAATTCCTGCAAATTCCCCCCGAAATTCCCACCGGAATCCTCCAAAACCCCCCGGAATTTCCCCCGGAATCCCACTGCAATCCCCCCAAAATCCCCCCGAAATTCCCGCTGGAATCCCCCCCGGAATCCTCCCCCAAAATGGGTGTGGCCACACAGGACCCTCCCCTTTGTGGGCGTGTCCCTCTAACCACACCCCCTCATGTCGCCTGTCACCGACCACACCCTTCAGTGGGCGTGCCCTGCTTGACCTCCCCCCTACCTGGGCCTCACTGGGCGTGTCCCCGCACAACCCCGCCCCCTCGTGGGCGTGTCCCCGCTGACCACGCCCCCTTTCCAGCGGGAGAAGGACCACATCCGGCGGCCCATGAACGCCTTCATGATCTTCAGCAAGCGGCACCGGGCGCTGGTTCACCAACGCCACCCCAACCAGGACAACCGCACGGTCAGCAAGATCCTGGGCGAGTGGTGGTACGCCCTGGGGCCCCGGGAGAAGCAGCAGTACCACGACCTGGCCTTCCAGGTGAGACTGGGGGGGCCAGGTGAGCTCTGGGGGGCGCAGGTGGGGTTTGGGGGGTCACAGGTGGGGTTTGGGGGGCCCAGGTGAGGTTTGGGGGGTCACAGGTGGGGTTTGGGGGGTCACAGGTGGGGTTTGGGGGGTCACAGGTGGGGTTTGGGGGGTCACAGGTGAGGTTTGGGGGGCCCAGGTGAGGTTTGGGGGGTCACAGGTGAGGTTTGGGGGGCCCAGGTGAGGTTTGGGGGGTCACAGGTGGGGTTTGGGGGGTCACAGGTGGGGTTTGGGGGGTCACAGGTGGGGTTTGGGGGGTCACAGGTGGGGTTTGGGGGGCCAGGTGAGCTCTGGGGGGTCACAGGTGAGGTTTGGGGGGTCACAGGTGAGGTTTGGGGGGACACAGGTGAGGCCTGGGTGGGATTTTGGGGGATTTGTGGGTCCCAGGTGAGATCTGTGGGGCCCAGGTGAGGTTGGGGGGTCCCAGGTGAGGTTTGAGAGGTCACAGGTGAGGTTTGGGGGGGCCCAGGTGAGGTTTGGGGGGGCCCAGGTGAGGTTTGGGGGGGCCCAGGTGAGGTTTGGGGGGGCATAGGTGAGGTTTGGGGGGCCCAGGTGAGGTTTGGGGGGTCCCAGGTGAGGTTTGGGGGGCCCAGGTGAGGTTGGGGGGTCCCAGGTGAGGTTTGAGAGGTCACAGGTGAGGTTTGGGGGGTCCCAGGTGAGGTTTGGGGGGGCCCAGGTGAGGTTTGGGGGGGCCCAGGTGAGGTTTGGGGGGGCATAGGTGAGGTTTGGGGGGCCCAGGTGAGGTTTGGGGGGTCACAGGTGAGGTTTGGGGGGCCCAGGTGAGGTTTGGGGGGTCCCAGGTGAGATCTGTGGGGTCCCAGGTGAGGTTTGAGAGGTCACAGGTGAGGTTTGGGGGGCCCAGGTGAGGTTTGGGGGGTCCCAGGTGAGGTTTGGGGGGCCCAGGTGAGGCCTGGGTGGGATTTTGGGGGATTTGTGGGTCCCAGGTGAGATTTGGGGGGTCCCAGGTGAGATTTTGGGGTAAATTCAGGTGAATTTTCGGGGCAAGTTTGTGGAATTTTGGGGTGAATTTGGGGTAAACTCGGGGGAAATTTTTAGGTCAGATTTGGGGAATTTTTGAGTAAATTTTGATGAATTTTTGGGATAAATTCGGGTGAGTTTTTGGGGTAAATTCAGGTGAATTTTGGGGTAAATTTGTGGAATTTTGGGATAAATCTGGGTGAGTTTTTAGGTCAATTCGAGTGAATTTTGGGGTAAATTTGTGGAATTTTCAGGTGAATTCGGGTGAATTTTCGGGGTAGATTTGTGGAATTTTGGGATAAATCCGGGTGAGTTTTTGGGTCAATTTGGGTGAATTTTCGGGGTCAATTCAGGTGAATTTTGGGGTAGATTTGTGGAATTTTGGGTCAGTTCGGGCGATTCTTTCCTCCCGGGCGGGCGCCGAGTTTCGGGGTGAAAGGCGCCGGTTTTGGCGCCGGGGGGGCGTGGCCTGACGCGTTTTCCCCGCCCCCCCGCAGGTGAAGGAGGCGCATTTCAAGGCGCACCCGGACTGGAAATGGTGCAACAAAGACCGGAAAAAATCCAGCTCCGAGGGGGGGAGGGGCCCGGGGGGGGCCGGGGGGGGCCCCAAGGAGCCCCGGGAGCGAAGCGCCTCCGAGAGCGGCCCCCCCGCCCCCCCGACAGGTCCGGGGCGCCCCAAAACAACCCCAAAAACGGCCCCAAAACACCCCAAAAAACATCCCCAAAACACCCCAAAAAACGGCCCCAAAAAACCCCAAAAACGGCCCCAAAAAACCCCAAAAACGGCCCCAAAACACCCCAAAAAACGGCCCCAAAAAACCCCAAAAACGGCCCCAAAAAACCCCAAAAACCATCCCCAAAACACCCCAAAAAACAGCCCCAAAACACCCCAAAAACATCCCCAAAACACCCCAAAAAACGTCCCCAAAACACCCCAAGAAAACCCCAAAAACGTCCCCAAAACACCCCAAAAAAGTCCCCAAAACACCCCAAAAACATCCCCAAAACACCCCAAAAAACGGCCCCAAAAAACCCCAAAAACGGCCCCAAAACACCCCAAAAAACGGCCCCAAAACACCCCAAAAACATCCCAAAATACCCCCAAAAAAAGTCCCCAAAACACCCCAAAAAAGTCCCCAAAAACGTCCCCAAAACACCCCAAAAAACGTCCCCAAAACACCCCAAAAAACGGCCCCAAAACACCCCAAAAAACATCCCCAAAACACCCCAAAAAACGCCCAAAAACGTCCCCAAAGCTCCCCAAAAACGTCCCCAAAACACCCCAAAAAGCCCCAAAAATCCCCCAAAAAACCCTTCTCCCAAGCCCCCCCATAAACACCCCAAAGAAATCCCCAAACCCTGGAAAACCTACCCAAAAAATTCCCCAAATCCCCCAAAGACCCTCAAAAATCGCCGAAAAAACCCCCAAATGCCCCCCTAAGAACCCTCAAAACCTCCCAAAAATACCCCCCAAAAAACCCCCAAAATCCCCCCAAATTCCTGAAATCCCTGCAGATCCATTGAGCACAGACACGCCTTTAAAAACCCGTGAAAAAACCCCAAAATCGGCCCCAAAATCCCCCCAAATTCACCCCAAAAAAATCCCCCAAAAATCCCCAAAAAATCCCCCCAAATCCAAAAAAAATCCCCCCAAAATCCCCCAAAAAATCCCCAAAAAATCCCCCCCAAAAAATCCTTTAAAAATCCCCCAAAATTCACCAAAAAATCCTAAAAAAAATCCCCCCAAAAATTCCCGAAAAACCCCAAAAATCCCCCAAAAATCCTCCAAAAAACCCCAAAAATCCTCCAAAAAACCCCAAAAATCCCCCAAAAATCCTCCAAAAAACCCCAAAAATCCTCCAAAAATCCTCCAAAAATCCCCCAAAAATCCTCCAAAAATCCCCCAAAAATCCCCCAAAAATCCCCCAAAAATCCTCCAAAAATCCCCCAAAAATCCTCCAAAAAAACCCCAAAAATCCTCCAAAAATCCCCCAAAATCCCCCAAAATCCCCCAACCCCCCCGCCCCAATTTCCGGGTCTAACGCCTCCCCTCCCCCGCAGGTGCCGCCGACCCCCCCGAGCTGAAGGGAGCGCTGCCGGGGGGGGCGGGGCCAGGGGCGGGGCCAGGGGCGGCCCCGCCCCCTCCGCCCCGCCCCCGCGCCTTCTCCCACAGCGGCGTGGGGGGCGGGGCCGAGCCCCGCGGGCCGCCCCTGCACGAGCTCAGCCAGGTGGGGGAGGGGCCGGGGGAGGGGGCGCCGCTTGGGGGGGGGTGGGGGATTTGGGGGAGTTTTTGAGGATTTTTAAAGGATTTTGGGGGGATTTTTGGGAGATTTTTCGGGGATTTTTGGGAGATTTTTCGGGGTTTTGGGGGGATTTTTTTGGGAGATTTTGGGGGATTTTCTGGAGATTTTTTGGGGATTTTTGGGGATTTCTGGGGAGATTTTTGGGAGATTTTTTTGGGATTTTTTGAGGATTTTTTAAAGGATTTTTTGGGGATTTTTGGGAGATTGTTCGGGATTTTGGGGGGATTTTTGGGGAGATTTTTTTGGGGGATTTTTTTGGGATTTTTTAGGGGTTTTTTGGGGGGGATTTTTGAGAGATTTTTTTGGGAATTTTGGTGGGGTTTTTTTAGGATTTTTTGGGGGATTTTTGGGTGGATTTTTTCGGGGAATTTTGGGGGATTTTTTTTTTAATTTTTGGGGGATTTTTTGGTGAATTTTGATGGGATTATTTTTTTGAGTTTTAGGGATTTTTGGGGAGATTTTTGGGTGGATTTTTTGGGGAATTTTGGTGGGATTTTTTTAGGATTTTTTGGGGGGAGTTATGGGGGGATTTATTTCGGATTTTTTGAGAGAATTTTTTTTGGAATTTTGGTGGGATTTTTAAATTTATTTATTTTGGGGGATTCTTTGGGGACTTTGGGAGATTTTTGGGGGATTTTTGGGGGGGATTTTTTGGAGATTTTTTTGGAGATTTTTTGGGGGATTTTTTGGAGATTTTTTGGGGGATTTTTTGGAAATATTTGGGAGATTTTTTTGAGGATTTTTTGGGGGCTTTTCCCAGTTTAGCCACACAGCTCTTTTCCAAGGAAGGTCGAAATCTCCCTTGGAACGTAACCCCTCCCCCTTTTCCAAATCACCGTAAATTTGCCGTTCAGATCCCGCCAGGCAGAGATTTCGGGAACAGCTGCGGAGAAACGGGCTCCGGTTTTCCTCCCGGGATCCCGGGAAAAAACCCGGATCCCCGGTGGGATTGAGCCGGGTGAGGACGTTTTGGCTCCTCCTCCGTGGGCGGAGCCGCGACGTCATTGGAGGGCTCTTAATGGCCGCTTAACAGGAGATACCCCCGCGGCGGAAGTGAGCCCGGAGGGAGATAAGGAGAGCTCCGCCCCCTGATAAGGGACGCCGAGCCCCTGGGGCGGAGATAAGGGACTCTGGTCGGCGGCGGCGAGTTTTGGGGGAATTTGGGGGGAGTTTTGGGGGATTTTGGGGAATTTTTTTAGGATGTTTTGGGGAAAAATTTTTAGGGTTTTTTGGGGATTTTTGGGACGATTTTTTGAGGATTTTTTTGGGGTATTTTTTTGGTGAATTTTTGGGGATTTTTTTAGGATGTTTTGGGGGAATTTTTTTAGGGTTTTTTGGGGATTTTTGGGGGGATTTTTTGAGGATTTTTTGGGATTTTTTGGGGATTTTTTTGGGGGGTTTTTTTGGTGAATTTTTGGGGGATTTTTTAAGGATCTTTTGGGGAAATTGTTTTAGGGTTTTTTTGGGATTTTTGGGGGGATTTTTTGAGGATTTTTTGGGATTTTTGGGGATTTTTGGGGATTTCTTGGGGGATTTTTGGGGATTTCTTGGGGGATTTTTTGGGATTTTTTGGGGGATTTTCTGGTGAATTTTTGGGGGATTTTTTTAGGATGTTTTGGGGGATTTTTTGGTGAATTTTTGGGCATTTTTGGGGGAGATTTTTGGGGGGACTTTTTTTTGGGATTTCTTGGGGGATTTTTGGGAGATTTTTGGGGGGAGTTTTTGGTGAACTTTTAGGGATTTTTTGTGGGATGTTTTGGTGAATTTTTGGGGAGTTTTTTTAGGATTTTGGGGGGGTTTTTGGGGGATTCTTGGCACTCCCTGAGCCCGGCATTCCGCTGGATTTTGTGCCGCTGTCGGGACTCAAAGCTCCCAAATTTCGGGTGAAATTCCCCCAAATTCCCGAGAAATTCCTGACGGACTTTTCTCCCCTCCCCCAGCTCTGCTCAGGCCCCGCCCCTTTCGGCGCCTCCAAGGGGGCGGGCTCGTCGCCTTACGCCCCGCCCCCCTCGGCCCGCGCCCCGCCCCCCTCGCGCGGCGCCGCCCCGCGGGCCCCGCCCCCGCCCCGCCCCCCGCGGGCCCAGAGCGAGGAGATGACGAGCGACGAGGAGCGGATGGTGATCTGCGAGGAGGAGGGCGACGATGACGTCATCGGTGAGGCCACGCCCACCCCAAAATCCCCCTGAGGGGGGAGGGGCTCTGGATTGACCCCTCCCCCAAAGTTTCCTCCTGAAGGGGGAGGGGCTTAAGATTACCCCCTCCCCCCCAAAAAACTCCGTCTAAACTTTGGGGGGGGGAGGGGCTTGTGGTTAACCCCTCCCCCACCCCCCAGACGATGGGTTCGCCCCTCCCCCCGCCCGACATCGACCTGAAGTGCAAGGAGCGAGTGAGCGACAGCGACAGCGACAGCGAGGGCGGGGACAAGGTGGGGGAGGGGCGGGGACAGGGTGGGGCAGGGGCGGGATGAGGGGGATGGGTGCGGAGAAGGTGGGGGAGGGGAGGTGGGGGGCAGGAGGACAAGGCGGGGGAGGGGCGGGGAGCACGGTGGGGGGCGGGGTGTGGGCCGGAGGGGGAGGGGCGGTCTTTGCGGGGTGGGGGGAGGGGCGCGGGGGTCTCTGTGTGCCCGGGGTCCCCTCACCCCTCCCCCCTCTCTTTCTCCGCCCGCAGGCCCCGCCCCGCCGGCTGTTCCCGCCCCGCCCCCCGCCAGAGCTCGAGCCCCCCTCCGGCCCCCCCGAGCCCCCCCCGGGCCCCTCCCCCTACAAAGGCCCCGCCCCCTCCTCCTCCGCCCCTCCCCCACCGCCCAAACGCTTCGAGGGCGCCGCCCCTCCCCCGCCCCGCCGCAAACGCGCCGAAAGCGCCGAGGGGGGGCTGGGAGGGGGAGGGGCCGCAGCCCCGCCCCCTCCTCTGCGCCCCGCCCCTCCCCCGCCCAGCGCCCCCCCGGGCCGCGCCCCCGAGGCCAAACCCCTCCCCCCGCCCCCCGCGGCGCTGGGAGGGGGAGGGGCGGGGGGGAGGGGGAGGGGTGGTGGCCAACCTGGTGCTGGGGGGGGGGAGGGGGAGGGCCGGGCCCTCCCGCCCCTCCCCCGCCCTCGGTGGCGCTGCTGCCACCCCACCCCCCCGTGCAGCTGCTGGCGGGAGGGGGAGGGGCGGGAGGGGGCGGGGCAGGGGCGGCGCTGGCCCCGCCCCCTCCCAACGGGCCCCTCCCCCTGGGCATCACCCAGGTGCAATACATCCTGCCCACCCTGCCCCTCCCCCACGGCAAAGGCCCCGCCCCCAGCCCCGCCCCTCCCCCCACCGCCGCCCAGGCCCCTCCCCCCGCCCTGCACTTCGCCCTGCCCCCCCAGAACGGAAAAGCCCCGCCCCCAGCCGCGGGGGGCGCCGGAGGCTCCGCCCCCAAAGGTAACGGGGGAGGGAGGAAGAAGATTGGGGCGGGGCCTGTTGGCTGGGGGAGGGGTTTCCGTGCGGTGGGGTCTCTGGAATGGGGGAGGAGCCTCTATGCTAATGAGGCGACTCGGTAAGATTGGGGGCGGGGCCTCTGTAACAGGGGAGGGGCCACATTTGGGGGAGCGTTTTCTGAAAGGGGCGTGTTCTTTGAGATGGGGCGTGGTCTTTATGCAGGAGGTGTGGTCTTTGAGCAGGGGGCGGGGTCTCCCTCACTGACCCCTCCCCCTGCCCCCAGCCCAGCCCTCCCCGCCGGGCCAGGCCCCTCCCCCCACGCCTCTCCTCCCGGGGAAGGTTCTGGTCCCCGTGGCCCCGCCCGGCCCCGCCCTGACGCCCTTCGGGCCGCCCGGAGCCGCCCCTCCCCCCGGCAAGGTACGTGCCCCTCCCCCTCCCCCTCCCCCCCCGCCCCTCCCCCGCCTCTCTAACCCCTCCCCCTCTTTCTCTTTCTCTCCCCTCCCCCCGCTCAGATCATCCAGCTCAGCCCCGTCCCTTTGGGGGGCGGGGCGGCGGCGGGAGGCGGGGCGGGAGCGGGGGGCGGGGCGCCGGCCCCTCCCCCCGCCCCTCCCCCCCCCAAGGTGCTGCTGCCCTCGGCCCGGATCGCCTACGTGCACCCCGCCCCTCCCCCGCCCGCCGCGGGCGGGGCCGCCCCTCCCCCAGCCGCCGGGGCCGCCCCTCCCCCGCCCGTGCTGGGCTTCACCGCCCTGGGCCCGGGGGGGGCGCTGGTGCAGCCGCTGCTGCCCGGTGAGTGCGGGGGAGGGGCGGGGCGGGGGGCGGTCCGGGAACGCCGCCGCGCCTGGGGCCCCGGGGGGGATTGCCGGAATTCGGGGGGGATTTTGGGGGAATTTTGGGGATTCTGAGGTTTTGTAGGGGTTCCTGAGGATCTGGGGGAATTTTGGGGGAATTTTGGGGGAATTTTGGGAATTTTTCGGTAATTTTTTGGGATTTTTTATGGGAATTTTCAGGGGCTTTGGGATTTTTTGGGGAGATTTTGGGGATTTGGGGAATTTTTGGGGGGAATTTTTTGGGATTTTGGGAATTTTTGGGGGAATTTTGGCAATTTTGGGGGAATTTTTAGGGATTCGGGGAATTTGGGGAATTTTGGGGGAATTTTTAGGGATTTTGGGAATTTTTGGGGAGGTTTTGGGAATTTTGGGGGAATTTTTGGGGAATTTTAGGAGATTTTGGGAATTTGGGGGGAATTTTGGGAATTTTGGGGGAATTTTTAGGGATTCGGGGAATTTGGGGAATTTTGGGGGAATTTTTAGGGATTTTGGGAATTTTGAGGGGAATTTGGGGAATTTTGGGAATTTTTGGGGAATTGGGGGAATTTTGGGGGAATATTTAGGGATTTTGGGATTTTTGGTGGAATTTTTTGGGGAAATTTGGGATTTTTTGTGGATTTATTTTATATTTTTTCGCTCCGCCCCCTGACTGCGGCCTCTCCCCCAGGCCCCGCCCCCCTGCTGGGCCCCGCCCCCGTGGGGGTCTCGGCCCTGCCCCCGCCGCAGCTGCCCCCGCCCAGCTCGGGGGGGCCGGTCCTGGCCGCCATTTACCCCGGGGGAGGCCCCGCCCCCGGCCCCGCCCCCGCGCCCGGATTGGTCTACAGCGTGGCTGGCTCCGCCCCTCCGGCCACACCCATCCTGCCCAAGGCCGGCCCCGCCCCCGCCCTGGGGGCTGCAGGTGAAGAGGGGGCGGGGCTTGGTGGGAGGAGCGCCGGGGTGGGCGAGGTTACTCAGTGGGCGTGGCGTTGAAGGGGAGGGGCTTAAATGTGTGGGGCGTGATAAGGTGGCGCAATTGTGGGTGTGGCTAATCAGGTTTTTCATCTGGTATGCAAATGAGGGAGCGTGGCATAGTGGGAGGGGCTTGTGGGAAAACGGGTGGGGCCTCCTGGTGGGTGTGGTCACTCTAAAAGGGGTGGAGTAGACAAGGGGAGGAGTTAATGCAAGTGGGAGGGTCCTCAATGAGTGGGAGGGGCTTAGAGGGCTGGGGTTCTATTATGCAAATTAACCTGGGGAAGGAAATAGTTGGTGGGCGGGGCTTAGTGGGGTTAAAACGTGGTCTGATGGCATGCAAAGGAGGGGGCGTGGCTTATCGCAGCCCTGTTCCTCGCTATGGGCTGGAGGTACAGAGGGAGGCGGGGCTGGTTACAGTGATACGTAAACGAGGGGGCGTGGCCTGACTGTGGCCCCGCCCCCTTTCTCCCTCCGCAGCCCCCCTGCCCTTCCCGCCCCGCCCGCCCCGCCCCCCCCCGAAGCCGCCCCAGAAGGTCAAGGCCGCGCTGGCCACGATCCCCGTGGGGGGAGGGGAGGCCCCGCCCCCGCCCCGCCCCCTCCCGCCGGACCCGCCCCGCCCCCTCCCTCCCGACCCCGCCCCTCCCCCTCCTCCCTCCTGCTCCTCCCCTCCCGCCCCTCCCCCCTCGCCCCCGGCCCCTCCCCCCGCCGCCGGCGACTGGGACGCCGCCCCTCCCCCGCCCCCGGCCCCGCCCCCCGAGCCCCCCTCCCCCCCCCTCGCCGAGGCCTGGAGCCAACGGGAGCCCGTGGGGGAGGGGCCGGCCAGCCCCGCCCCCCCCGACGCGGTGAGTGCCCCTCCCCCCCCTTGGACTAACCCCTCCCGTAATTAACGAACCCGTTAATTAACGTCTGGACGCGCCCCCCCCCCCCCCGCAGCCTGCCGAGCGCTGGGCCCCCGCCCCCGAGGCCACGCCCCCCGCCGGCCCCTCCTCCTCCGCCGCCCCCTCCCCCCCGGCGGCCCCGCCCCCTCCGGCCCCGCCCCCCGCCGAGGGCGGGGCCAAGAAGGCGAAGCTGCGGCCGCCGCCCCTGAAGAAAACCTTCGACTCGGTGGACAGGTCAGGGGGCGGGGCTTAGCGGGCGGGGGCGCGGCGTGACGGAGCCGTGGGCGGAGCTTACGAGGGCGCGGCCGGCGCCGTCCCCTCCCCCAGGGTCCTGTCGGAGGTGGATTTCGAGGAGCGCTTCGCCGAGCTGCCCGAGTTCCGGCCCGAGGAGGTGCTCCCCTCCCCCACCCTGCAGGCCCTGGCCACCTCCCCCCGCACCATCCTGGGCAGCTACAGGAAGAAACGCAAAAACTCCACAGGTGACCTTCGACCCCTGACCCCGAGTCACCCCTGACCCCCCGAGACGGAGCCGCGGGGGGGGTGACGACCTCTGACCCCCCTGTGACCTCCCCGGGACTGCTGAGCCCTGACCTCCTCACGACCCCTCTGTGACCCCTGAGTGACCCCGTGACCTGAGTGCCCCTGTGACGTCGCTGTGACCTCTTCACGACCCCTCTGTGACCCCTGAGTGACCCCGTGACCTGAGTGCCCCTGTGACGTCACTGTGACCTCTTGCCGACCCCTCTGTGACCCCTGAGTGACCCCGTGACCTGAGTGACCCTGTGACGTCGCTGTGACCTCTTCACGACCCCTCTGTGACCCCTGAGTGACCCCATGACCTGAGTGCCCCTGTGACATCGCTGTGACCTCTCCCCGACCCCTCTGTGACCCCTGAGTGACCCCGTGACCTGAGTGACGCTGTGACGTCACTGTGATCTCTCCCCGACCCCTCTGTGACCCTGAGTGACCCCATGACTTCTCCATAACCTGAGTGACCCCGTGACCTCCTCACGACCCCTCTGTGACCCTTGAATGACCCCATGACTTCTCCATAACTTGAGTGACCCCGTGACCTCCTCACGACCCCTCTGTGACCCTTGAGTGACCCCATGACTTCTCCATAACCTGAGTGACCCCGTGACCTCCTCACGACCCCTCTGTGACCCCTGAGTTACCCCGTGACCTCTCCATGACCCGAGTGGCTCTGTGACCTCCCTTTGACCTCCCCATGACCCCCTGTGACTCCTGAGTGACCCCGTGACCTCCCTGTGACCTCTGTGTGACCCCCCCCCAGACCTGTAGTCAGAGGGAGGGGGGGGACGACTCCTCCTCCCCCGTGACCTCCCCGTGACCCCTCTGTGACCTGTGACCCCGCAGACCTGGAGCCGGGGGACGACCCCTCCTCCCCCAAGCGGAAGCTGCGGCGCCGCTCGAGCTGCGGCTCCGACCCCACGACGCCCAAGAGCGCCAAGTGCGAGGGGGACATCTTCACCTTCGAGAGGGCAGGTCAGGGACCCCGACACCGGGCCGGGGGCCTCGAAAATGGGGCTGGGGGACGCAAAAATGGGCTGGGGGGCCTCGAAAATGGGGCTGGGGGGCGCAAAAATGGGGCTGGGGACCCCGAAAATGGGGCTGGGGGCCTCGAAAATGGGGCTGGGGGCCTCGAAAATGGGGTGGGGGACGCAAAAATGGGGCTGGGGGCCTCGAAAATGGGGCTGGGGGCCTGAAAAATGGGGCTGGGGGGCCTCGAAAATGGGGCTGGGGGCCTCGAAAATGGGCTGGGGGCATCAAAAATGGGGCTGGGGGCCTCGAAAATGGGCTGGGGGCATCAAAAATGGGGTGGGGGCGCAAAAATGGGGCTGGGGGCCTCGAAAATGGGGCTGGGACCCCGACAACGGGGTGGGGGGCGTCAAAAATGGGCTGGGGGCCTCGAAAATGGGGCTGGGGGCCTTGAAAATGGGATGTGGGACCCCTAAAAATGAGGAATTTCCATTTTTGTCTTTTTTTCCCCATTTTTGGGTCGTTTTTGGGCCGTTTTTTGTCCCTTTTTTCCCCATTTTTTTGCCATTTTTGGGCCATTTTTTGTCCTTTTTTCCCCCATTTTTTCCCCATTTTTTCCCCATTTTCGGGCCGTTTTTCCCGCTGTTTTTCCCCATTTTTGGGCCCTTTCCGGGCCGTTTTTTCCCCATTTTTTCCCCATTTTTGGGCCGTTTTTCCCGCTGTTTTTCCCCATTTTTGGGCCGTTTTCGGGCCGTTTTTTCCCCATTTTTTCTCCATTTTTGGGCCCTTTCCGGGCCGTTTTCTGCCCTCTTTCTCCCGTTTTCGGCTCTGCGTTGTCCCCCCCGTTTTTCCCCCCCTGACCCCGTTCCTCCCCGCAGGCGGGGAGGGTGAGGACGTCCTGGGGGAGCTGGAGTACGACAAGGTGCCGTTCTCGTCCCTGCGCCGCACCCTGGACCAGCGCCGCGCCCTGGTCATGCAGCTCTTCCAGGAGCACGGCTTCTTCCCCTCGGGTGAGACCCCGAGCAGCCCCCAGCTGCCCCAAAATCCCCCCGAGGTTTTCCGGAATCGTGCTCAAAGGTGTCCCGAAGTGATCCCCAGATTGTCCCCGAGCCGTGCCGACTCCGTCCTGGGATCGCCCCGAAGTCAGCCCAAAGCTCTCGCAAAGCGCTCTTCGAACCGTCCCCTAGTTATGCCGAACGCAGCCCCGAGTTATCCAGAAATTGTCCCCAAATTATCCAAAAATTACCCCAATTTATGCCCAAATTATCCCCAAATTATTCTCAAATTATCCCCGAGTTATCCAGAAATTGTCCCCAAATTATCCAAAAATGATCCTCAAATTATCCAGAAATTGTCCCCAAATTATCCAGAAATTACCCCAAATTACCCCCAAATTATCACCAAATTATCCTCAAATTACCCCCAAATTATCCAGAAATTACCCCAATTTATGCCCAAATTATCCCCAAATTATTCTCAAATTATCCCAAGTTATCCAGAAGTTACCCCAAAATATGCCCAAATTGTCCAGAAATTACCCCTAAATTATCCTCAAATTGTCCCCAAATTATCCCCAAATTATCCAAAACTTATCCTCAAATTATCCCCAAATTGCCCCAAATGATCCTCAAATTATCCCCAAATTACCCCCAAATTATCCAGAAATTGTCCCGAAACTATCCCAAAGTTATGCCAAAAATATCCCCAAATTCACCGCAAAATTACCACAAAATCATCCCAAAATTCCCCCAAATTTTCGCAAAATCCCGACTGTCCCCCAATCTCCCCCAATCCCGACTGTCCCGAAATCACCCCAATCCCGACTGTCCCAAATGCCCCCAGTCCGGACTGACCCCCAATCCCGACTGTCCCCAAATCTCCCCAAAATCCCGACTGTCCCCAATGTCCCCAATCCCGACTGTCCCCCCATCCCGACTGTCCCCCAATCCCGACTGTCCCCCCCATCCCGACTGTCCCCCCAATCTCCCCCAATCCTGACTGTCCCAAATGTCCCCAATCCGGACTGTCCCCCAATCCCGACTGTCCGCAATCCCGACTGTCCCAAATGTCCCCAATCCGGACTGTTCCCCAATCTCCCCCAATCCCGACTGTCCCGAAATCAACCCCCAATCCCGACTGTCCCAAATGCCCCCAGTCCGGACTGTCCCCCAATCCCGACTGTTCCCCAATCCCGACTGTCCCCAAATCCCGACCGTCCCCCAATCCGGACTGTTCCCCAATCTCGACTGTCCCCAAATCTCCCCAAAATCCCGACTGTCCCAAATGTCCCCAATCCGGACTGTTCCCCAATCTCGACTGTCCCCAATCCGGACTGTTCCCCAATCTCGACTGTCCCCAATCCGGACTGTCCCCAATCCCGACTGTCCCGACTGTCCCCAATCCCGACTGTCCCCAATCCCGACTGTCCCCAATCCCGGACTGTCCCCAATCCCCGACTGTCCCCCGTCCCAACTGTCCCCAATCCCGACTGTCCCCAATCCCGACTGTCCCCAGTCCCGACTGTCCCCAATCCCGACTGTCCCCCGTCCCGACTGTCCCCAATCCCAACTGTCCCCAATCCCGACTGTCCCCAATCCCGACTGTCCCCAGTCCCGACTGTCCCCAATCCCGACCGTCCCCCGTCCCCGACCGTCCCCAACCCGCCGACCGTCGCCAATTTCCCGGCGCTGTCCCCCAGCCCAGGCCACGGCGGCGTTCCAGTCGCGCTTCGCCGACATCTTCCCCACCAAGCTCTGCCTGCAGCTCAAGATCCGCGAGGTCCGCCAGAAAGATCATGCAGGCGGCCACGCCCACCGACCCCGCCCCCGCCCACCGACCCCGAAGGCCCCGCCTCTTCCTCCGCCGAGGCCGCCCCCACCGCCCGGTCAAGCCCCGCCTCCTCCTCCTTCGGGCTCCGCCTCCTCGTCCTGCGCTGACCCCGCCCCTTCCGCAGAGGCCGCGCCCCCCTCGCCCCCCCGCGGGCGGGGGCGGCGTGCGCTGAACCATTCCATGGCCACGCCCCCTTTTTTTTGAGGGGGAGAGGCTCCGCCCCCTTTGCGGGGGGTCACGTGACCGAGCGGGAATCTTTTAAACAATGGGAGAAAACGGTTTGGAGCCACGCCCCCCGTTTGTGTCGCCGCTCGTGATTGGGTGGGGGGAAAATGAGAGGGCGGGGTTTGGGGAGCGGGGGGACACGCCCCCTTTTCTTAAAGGAGACGCGGCCGAGATTTGGGGAGGGGACAGCGGGAGGGGGGGGACGGGGGTGGTGACACCTCTGGGGACACCCTGGGGACACCTTGGGACACCCTGGGGGTCACGGGGACACTTTGGGGACACCCTGGGGTGGCACAGGGACATTGGGGACACCAAGGGAGGGTCACCAGGGCCTGCAGGGGACACTGGGGACACCCTGGGGGACACTTTGGGGACACCCAGGGGTGGCACAGGGACACTGGGGACACTTTGGGGACACTCTGGGGACACCCAGGGGTGGCACAGGGACACTGGGGACACCCTGGGGACACTCTGGGGACACCCAGGGGTGGCACAGGGACACTGGGGACACTCTGGGGACACCCAGGGTGGCACAGGGACACTGGGGACACTTTGGGGACACCTTGGGGACACCCAGGGGTGGCACAGGGACACTGGGGACACCCTGGGGACACTCTGGGGACACCCAGGGGTGGCACAGGGACGCTGGGGACACTCTGGGGACACTGGGACGCTTTGGGGACACCCAGAGGTGGCACAGGGACACTGGGGACACCCTGGGGGACACTCTGGGGACACCCAGGGGTGTCACAGGGACACTGGGGACACTTTGGGGACACCTTGGGGACACCACAGGGGTCACTGGGACACTGGGGACACCCAGGGGTGGCACAGGGACACTGGGGACACCCTGGGGACACTCTGGGGACACCCAGGGGTGTCACAGGGACACTGGGGACACTTTGGGGACACCTTGGGGACACCACAGGGGTCACTGGGACACTGGGGACACCCAGGGGTGGCACAGGGACACTGGGGACACCTCAAAGGTGGCACCGGGACGTTGGGGACACCCTGGGGACACTCTGGGGGCACCCAGGGGTGTCACAGGGACACTGGGGACACCCTGGGGACACTTTGGGGACACCCAGGGGTGGCACAGGGACACTGGGGACACCCTGGGGACACTGGGACGCTTTGGGGACACCCAGAGGTGGCGCAGGGTCACCGGGGTCACTCTGGGGACACCTCGAGGGGCGCGGTCACAACCACAAGCCGACCAATCAGAGGCCGCCGTGGCGCGGTGGGCGTGACCAGCCGGACCGGAACATCCCCACCCCACAAGGGGGAGGGGGTGAGGCAGAACCAACCAATGGCGGCGCGCCGCTCGCTCAGCCCCGCCCTCTCCCCGCCTTCCTCGCCGCGCATTGGCCGAGCGGGAACCTCGCGAGATCTCCCGCCCCCTGCCGCTTTAGCGCGGGCGGCCCCGCGCTGCGGCCTCTTCCGGCTCGGTCGGCGAGGCGAGGTGAGGGCGGGAGCGGCGGCGGGCGGGAAAAACGGGGAAAAAACCGGGAAAAACGGGGAAAAAAACCGGGGAAAACGGGGAAAAAGGAGGGGAGGCACCGGGCTAACCCCGCCGCGTGTCCCCGCAGATGCCCGGAGTGACGGTGAAGGACGTGAACCAGCAGGAGTTCGTGCGGGCCCTCGCCGCCTTCCTCAAGAAGTGAGGCCGGGGAACGTGAGGGGAAACCGGGGGGAACCGGGACGGGGAACCGGGGGGAACCGGGAGAGAACCGGGGGGGAAAACTGGGAGAGAACCGGGGGGGAACCGGGAGAGAACCGGGGGGGAACCGGGAGAGAACCGGGGGGGAACCGGGAGAGAACCGGGGGGGAACCGGGAGAGAACCGGGGGGGAACCGGGAGGGAAAACCGGGAGAGAACCGGGGGGGAACCGGGAGAGAACCGGGGGGGAACCGGGAGAGAACCGGGGGGAACCGGGAGAGAACCGGGGAGAACCGGGAGGAAAACCGGGAGAGAACCGGGAGGGAAAACCGGGGAGAACCGGGGGGGAAACCTGGAGAGAACCGGGGGGGAACCGGGAGAGAACCGGGGGGAACCGGGAGAGAACCGGGGGGAACCGGGAGAGAACCGGGAGGGAAAACCGGGAGAGAACCGGGGGGGAAACCTGGAGAGAACCGGGGGGGACCGGGAGGGGAAACCGGGGGAGAACCGGGAGAGAACCGGGAGGGAAAATCGGGAGAGAACCGGGGGGGAACCGGGAGGGGAAACCGGGGGAGAACCGGGAGAGAACCGGGAGGGAAAATCGGGAGAGAACCGGGGGGGAACCGGGAGAGAACCGGGGGGGAACCGGGAGGGGAAACCGGGGGGGGAATCGGGAGAGAACCGGGAGAGAACCGGGAGGGAACCGGGAGAGAACCGGGAGGGGCTGGGGAGGGATTTCCCGAGGGGCGCGGAGCTTTACCGGCTGCCCCTTCAATTCCCAATTCCCGGTTCCCATTCCCGGTTCATTCCCGGTTTTCTCCCGGTCCATTCCCCGTTTTCTCCCGTTCCCATTCCCGTTTCCCATTCCCGGTCCATTCCCGTTCCCATTCCCGGTTTTCTCCCGTTCCCATTCCCGTTCCCATTCCCGTTCCCATTCCCGGTTTTCTCCCGGTCCATTCCCGGTTCCATTCCCCGTTTTATCCCGTTCCCATTCCCGGTCCATTCTTGGTCCGTTCCGGTTTTCTCCCTGTTTATTCCCGGGTTTATCCCGGTTTATTCCCGGGTTTATTCCTGGTTTTCTGCCGCCCAGGTCGGGGGAAGCTGAAGGTGCCGGAATGGGGTTTTATCCCGGTTTTCTCCCGTTCCCATTCCCGGTTTTCTCCCGGTCCGTTCCCGGTTTATCCCGGTCCATTCCCGGTTTTCTCCCGGTTTATTCCCGGTTTTCTGCCGCCCAGGTCGGGGAAGCTGAAGGTCCCGGAATGGGCGGACGACGGTCAAGCTGGCCAAGCACAAGGAGCTGGCGCCCTATGACGAGAACTGGTTTTACACCAGGGCCGGTCAGTTCTTCCCGCTTTTTCCTTTCCCTGAAATCCCCAAACTCCCCGGATTCTCAGCCGGGGCTCCCTGGAAACCTCCGCCACCCCCGACCCCTTTTCTCCCCTTTTGTTTTCCCATTTTCTCTCCTTTTTTTCCCTTTTCTCCCCTTTTTTCTCCCTTTTCCTCCTTTCTTTTTTCTCTCCTTTTCCTCCTTTTTTCTCCCCTTTTTTCCTCTTTTTTTCTCCTTTTCTCTCCTTTTTCTCCTTTTCTCCCTTTTTTTTCTCTCTTTTTCCTCCTTTTTTCTTCCCTTTTTTCCCGTTTTCTTGTTCTTTTTTTCCCCCTTTTCTCTCCTTTTTTTCCTCACTTTTTTCCCCTTTTCTCTCCTTTTTTTTTCTCCCTTTTCTTTCTCCCCTTTTCCTCTTTTTTTCTCCCCTTTTTTCCCCTTTTCTCTCCTATTCCTCCTTTTTTTCCCCTTTTCTACCTTTTTTCCCCCTTTTCTTTCTCCCTTTTTCCTCCTTTTCTCCCTTTTTCTCCCCTTTTTTTTCCCTTTTCTCTCCTATTTCCCCCTTTTTTTCTCTTCTTTCCCCTTTTCTCCCCCCACAGCCCATCCCCTTTCCCCTCTCCCGCTATTCCCAGACTCCCCTGACCTTTCCCCTTTCCCCTCTCCCCGCTATTCCCAGACTCCCCTGACCTTTCCCCTCTCCCTCTATTCCCACATTCCCCTGACCTTTCCCCTTTGCCCTCTCCCGTTATTCCCAGCCTCCCCTGACCTTTCCCCTCTCCCGCTATTCCCAGACTCCCCTGACCTTTCCCCCTTTCCCCTCTCCCGCTATTCCCAGATCCCCCTGACCTCTCCCCTCTCCCGCTATTCCCAGCCTCCCCCTGACCTTTCCCCTCTCCCGTTTTTCCCAGATTTCCCTGACCTTTCCCCTTTCCCTCTCCCGCTATTCCCAGCCTCCCCTGACCTTTCCCCTCTCCCGCTATTCCCAGATCCCCCTGACCTTTCCCGGTTTGTCTCGCAGCCTCCCCTGACCTTTCCCCTTTCCCCTCTCCCGCTATTCCCAGATTTCCCTGACCTTTCCCCTTTCCCTCTCCCGCTATTCCCAGCCTCCCCTGACCTTTCCCCTTTCCCCTCTCCCATTTTTCCCAGATTTCCCTGACCTTTCCCCTTTCCTCTCCCGCTATTCCCAGCCTCCCCTGACCTTTCCCCTTTCCCCTCTCCCGCTATTCCCAGCCTCCCCTGACCTTTCCCCTCTCCCGCTATTCCCAGACTCCCCTGACCTTTCCCCTTTCCCCTCTCCCGCTATTCCCAGATTTCCCTGACCTTTCCCCTTCCCCTCTCCCGCTATTCCCAGCCTCCCCTGACCTTTCCCCTCTCCCCGCTATTCCCAGCCTCCCCTGACCTTTCCCGGTTTGTCTCGCAGCCTCCACGGCGCGTCACCTGTACCTGCGCGGCGGGGCGGGCGTGGGCTCCATGGCCAAGGTGTACGGCGGCCGGCAGCGCCGCGGCGTGCGGCCCAGCCACTTCAGCCGCGGCTCCGGCGCCGTGGCGCGGCGCGTCCTGCAGGCCCTGGAGGCGCTCAAGGTGGTGGAGAAGGACCAGGACGGGTCAGTTTGGGGTCAAAACTGGAGGTTTTGGGTGGGAAAATGGGGATTTTGGGGCTTTTTTTAATGGGTCGGAATTGGGTGCTGCAGCGGCGCGCGGCGGCCTGCAGGGGGCGCTCCGGGTGGTGGGGAAAGCTGGTGAGGGGTCAGGGGGTTTTTGGGGTGAAAATTGGGGGGTTTGGGGTGAAAATTGGGGGTTTTTGGGGTGAAAATTGGGGGTTTGGGGTGAAAATTGGGGGTTTGGGGTGAAAATTGGGGGGTTTGGGGTGAAAATTGGGGGGTTTGGGTGAAAATTGGGGGTTTGGGGTGAAAATTGGGGAGTTTGGGGTGAAAATTGGGGGTTTTGGGGTGAAAATTGGGGATTTTGGGAATAAAAATGGGGGGTTTGGGTTTAAAATGAGGATTTTGGGGTGAAAAATGGGGATTTTAGGATTAAAAATGGGGATTTGGGGGT
>NW_027095225.1:0-28821 GCF_029207755.1 Chamaea fasciata | reverse complement strand
CCTGGGTGTCCCTGGGGTGCCCTGGCTGTCCCCTTCGTGTCCCTGGGGGTGCCCTGGGTGTCCCTGGGGTGCCCTGGCTGTCCCCAAGGTGTCCCTGTGGGTGCCCAGAGTGTCCCTGGGAGTGCCCTGGCTGTCCCCTAGGGTCTCTGGGGGTGCCCTTTCTGTCTCCTAGGTGTCCCTGGGGGTGCCCTGGGTGTCCCTGGGGGTGCTCTGGCTGTCCCCTAGGTGTCCCTGGGGGTGCCCTGGGTGTCCTTGGAGTGCCCGTAAATGTCCCTGGGGGTGCCCTGGATGTTCCTTAGGTGTCCCTGGGGGTGTCCTGCCTTCCCCTAGGTGTCCCTGGGGGTTCCCTGGCTTTCCCCTCGGTGTCCCCGGGGGTGCCCTGCCTGTCCCCTAGGTGTCCCTGGGGGTGCCCTGGGTGTTCCTGGGGGGGCCCTGGCTGTCCCCTAGGTGTCCCTTGGGGGGCCCTGGCTGTCCCTGGGGTGCCCTGGCTGTCCGCTAGGTGTCCCTGGGGGTGCCCTCGCTGTCCCTGGGGTGCCCTGGCTGTCCCCTTGGTGGCCCTGGGGGAGCCCTGGGTGTCCCTGGGGGTGCCCTAGAGGTCCCCTTGGTGTCCCTGTGGGTGCCCTGGCTGTCCCTGGGGTGCCCTGGCTGTCCCCTAGGTGTCCCTGGGTGTGCCCTGTGTGTCCCTGGGGGTGCCGTGGCTTTCCACTAGGTGTCCCTGGGGGGGCCCTGGCTGTCCCCTAGGTGTCCCTGGGGGTGCCTCGGCTGTCCCTAGGGCGCCGTGGGGGTGCCCTAGGTGTCCCTGGGAGTGCCCTGACTGTCCCTGGAGTGCCCTGGCTGTCCCGTCGGTGTCCCTGGGGGTGCCCTGGGTGTCCCTGGGAGTGCCCTGGCTGTCCCCTAGGTGTCCCTGGGGGTGCCCTGGCTGTGCCCTTCGTGTCTTGGGGGTGCCCTGGCTGTCCCTAAGGTGCCCTGGCTGTCCCCTAGGTGTCCCTGGGGGTGCCCAGGTTGTCCCTGGGGGTGCCCTTGCTGTCCCGTAGGTGTCCCTGGGGGTGCCCTGGCTGTCCCCTTGGTGTCCCTGGGGGTGCCCTGCCTGTCCCCTAGGTGTCCCTGGGTGTGCCCTGCCTGTCCCCTACGTGTCCCTGGGGTTCCCTGGCTGTCCCGTAGGTGTCCCTGGGGGTTCCCTGGATGTCCCTGGAGGTGCACAGGGTGTCACTGGGGTTCCCTGGCTGTCCCGTACCGGTCCCTGGGGTTCTCTGGAGGTCCCCTAGGTGTCCCTGGGGGTGCCCTCGCTGTCCCTGGGGTGCCCTGGCTGTCCCCTAGGTGTCCCTGGGGGTGCCCTGGGTGTCCCTAGGGGTGCCCTGGCTGTCCCCTAGGTGTCCCTGGGGGTGCCCTGGCTGTCCCGTCAGTGTCCCTGGGGTGCCCTGCCTGTCCCCTAGGTGTCCTGGGGGTGCCCTGCCTGTCCCCTAGGTGTCGTTGGAGGTGCCCTGGGTGTCCCTGGGGTGCCCTGGCTGTCCCCTTGGTGTCCCTGGGGGTGTCCTGGGTGTCCCTGGGGGTGCCCTGGCGGTCCCTAGGGTGCCCTGGCTGTCCCCTAGGTGTCCCTGGGGGTGCCCTGGGTTTCCCTGGGGTGCCCTGGCTGTCCCCTGGGTGTCCCTGGGGGTGCCCTGGGTGTCCCTGAGGGGGCCAGGCTGTCCCCTAGGGGTCTCTGCGGGTACCCTGGCTGTCCCCTAGGTGTCCCTGGGGGTGCCCTGGCTGTGCCCTCGGTGTCCCTGAGGGTGCCCTGTCTGTCCCTAGGGTGCCCTAGCTGTGCCCTAGGTGTCCCTGGCGATGCCCTGGCTGTCCCTAGGGTGCCCTGGCTGTCCCCTAGGTGTCCCTGGGGGTTCCCAGGGTGTCCCTGGGGTTGCCCTTGCTGTTCCGTAGGTGTCCCTGGGGGTGCCCTGGGCGTCCCCTTGGTGTCCCTGGGGTGCCCTGGCTGTCCCCTAGGTGTCCCTGGGGGTGCCCTGGCTGTCCTTGGGGTGCTCTGCCTGTCCCCTGGGTGTCCCTGGGGTTCCCTGGCGGTGCCCTGGGTGTCCCTGGGGGTGCCCTGGGTGTCCCTGGGGTGCCATGGCTGTCCCCTAGGTGTCCCTGGGGGTGCCCTGGATGTCCCCTAGGTGTCCCTGGGGGTGCCCTGGCTGTCCTTGGGGTGATCTGCCTGTCCCCTGGGTGTCCCTGGGGTGCCCTGGCTGTCCCCTTCGTGTCCCTGGGGGTGCCCTGGGTGTGCCTGGGGGTGCCCTGGATGTCCCTGAGGTGCCCTGGCTGTCCCCAAGGTGTCCCTGTGGGTGCCCAGAGTGTCCCTGGGAGTGCCCTGGCTGTCCCCTAGGGGTCTCTGGGGGTGCCCTGGCTGTCCCGTCAGTGTCCCTGGGGGTGCCCTGGCTGTCCCCTAGATGTCCCTGGGGGTGCCCTGCCTGTCCCTTACGTGTCCCTGGGGGTGCAATGCCTGTCCCCTAGGTGTCCCTGGGGTGCCCTGGCTGTCTCCTAGGTGTCCCTGGGGGTGCCCTGGGTGTCCCTGGGGGGGCCCTGGCTGTCCTCTAGGTGTCCCTGGGGGTGCCCTCCCTGTCCTTCGGGGTGCCCTGGCTGTCCCCTAGGTGTCCCTGGGGGTGCCCTGGGTGTCCCTGGGGGTTCCCTCGCTGTCCTGGGGTGCCCTGGCTGTGCCCTCGGTGTCCCTAGGGTGCCCTGCCTGTCCCCTAGGTGTCCCTGGGTGTGCCTGGGTGTCCCTGGGCGTGCACAGGGTGTCCCTGGGGTTCCCTGGCTGTCCCCAAGGTGTCCCTGGGGGGGGCCCTGGCTATCCCCTAGGTGTCCCTGGGGGTGCCCTGGGTGTCCCTGGGGGTGCACAGGGCGTCCCTGGGGTTCCCTGGCTGTCCCCTAGGTGTCCCTGGGGGTGCCCTGGATGTCTCTGGGGGGGCCCTGGCTGTCCCCTAGGTGTCCCTGGGGGTGCATTAGGTGTCCCTGGGGTGCCCAGGGTGTCCCTGGGGTTCCCTGGCTGTCCCCTAGGTGTCCCTGGGGGGGCCCTGGTGTCCCTGGGTTGCCCTTGCTGTCCCCTAGCTGTCCCTGGGGGTGCCCTGGCTGTCCCCTTGGTGTCCCTAGGGTGCCCTGTCTGTGCCCTTGGTGTCCCTGGGGGTGCCCTGGCTGTCCGCTATGTGTCCTTGGGGGTGCCCTGGCTCTCCCTAGGGTGCCCTGGCTGTCCCCTCGGTGTCCCTGGGGGTGCCCTGCCTGTCCCTAGGGTGCCCTGGCTGTCCCCTAGGTAACCCTGGGGTGCCCTGGGTGTGCCTGGGGTGCCCTGGCTGTCCTCTAGGTGTCCCTGGGGGTGCCCTGGCTGTCCCTAGGGTGCCCTGGCTGTCCTCTTGGTGTCCCTGGGGGTGCCCTGGCTGTCCCCTAGGTGTCCCTGGGGGTGCCCAGGGTGTCCCTGGGGTTCCCTGGCTGTCCCCTAGGTGTCCCTGGGGGGCCCTGGCAGTCCCCGAGGTGTCCCTGGGGGTCCCTGGTGTCCCTGGGGGTGCTCAGGGTGTCACTGGGGTTCCCTGACTGTCCTGTACGTGTCCCTGGGGGTGCCCTGGATGTCCCCTAGTTGTCCCAGGGGGTGCCTTCGCTGTCTCTGGGGTGCCCTGGCTGTCCCCTAGGTGTCCCTGGGTGTCCCCTTGGTGTCCCTGGGGGTGCCCAGGGTGTCCCTTAGGTGTCCGTGGGGGTGCACTTGCTGTCCCCTAGCTGTCCCTGGGGGTACCCTGGCTGTCCCTGGGGTGCTCTGGATGTCCCCTTGGTGTCCCTGGGGGTGCCCTGGCTGTCCCCTTGGTGTCCCTAAGGTGCCCTGTATGTGCCCTTGGTTTCCCTGGAGGTGCTCTGGCTGTCCCTAGGGTGCCCTGGCTGTCCCCTCGGTGTCCCTGGGGGTGCCCTGGCTATCCTTGGGGTGCTCTGCCTGTCCCCTGGGTGTCCCTGGGGTTCCCTGGCGGTGCCCTGGGTGTCCCTGGGGTGCCCTGGGTGTCCCTGGGGTGCCATGGCTGTCCCCTAGGTGTCCCTGGGGGTGCCCTGGATGTCCCCTAGTGTCCCTGGGGGTGCCCTGGCTGTCCTTGGGGTGCTCTGCCTGTCCCCTGGGTGTCCCTGGGGTGCCCTGGCTGTCCCCTTCGTGTCCCTGGGGGTGCCCTGGGTGTCCCTGGGGGTGCCCTGGATGTCCCTGAGGTGCCCTGGCTGTCCCCAAGGTGTCCCTGTGGGTGCCCAGAGTGTCCCTGGGAGTGCCCTGGCTGTCCCCTAGGGGTCTCTGGGGGTGCCCTGGCTGTCCCGTCAGTGTCCCTGGGGGTGCCCTGGCTGTCCCCTAGGTGTCCCTGGGGTGCCCTGCCTGTCCCTTAGGTGTCCCTGGGGGTGCAATGCCTGTCCCCTAGGTGTCCCTTGGGGTGCCCTGGCTGTCCCCTAGGTGTCCCTGGGGGTACCCTGGGTGTGCCTGGGGTGCCCTGGCTGTCCCCTAGGTGTCCCTGGGGTGCCCTGGGTGTCCCTGGGGGTTCCCTCGCTGTCCCCTGGGGTGCCCTGCCTGTCCTCTCCGTGTCCCTGGGGGTGCCCTGGCTGTGCCCTCGGTGTCCCTAGGGTGCCCTGGCTGTCCCCTAGCTGTCCCTGGGTGTGCCCTCGGTGTCCCTGGGCGTGCACAGGGTGTCCCTGGGGTTCCCTGGCTGTCCCCAAGGTGTCCCTGGGGGGGCCCTGGCTATCCCCTAGGTGTCCCTGGGGGTGCCCTGGGTGTCCCTTGGGGTGCACAGGGCGTCCCTGGGGTTCCCTGGCTGTCCCCTAGGTGTCCCTGGGGGTGCCCTGGGTGTCTCTGGAGGGGCCCTGGCTGTCCCCTAGGTGTCCCTGGGGGTGCATTAGGTGTCCCTGGGGGTGCCAGGGTGTCCCTGGGGTTCCCTGGCTGTCCCCTAGGTGTCCCTGGGGGGGCCCTGGTGTCCCTGGGTTGCCCTTGCTGTCCCCTAGCTGTCCCTGGGGGTGCCCTGGCTGTCCCCTTGGTGTCCCTAGGGTGCCCTGTCTGTGCCCTTGGTGTCCCTGGGGGTGCCCTGGCTGTCCGCTATGTGTCCTTTGGGGTGCCCTGCCTGTCCGCTAGGTGTCCTTGGGGGTGCCCTGGCTCTCCTAGGGTGCCCTGGCTGTCCCTCGGTGTCCCTGGGGGTGCCCTGCCTGTCCCTAGGGTGCCCTGGCTGTCCCCTAGGTAACCCTGGGGGTGCCCTGGGTGTGCCTGGGGTGCCCTGGCTGTCCTCTTGGTGTCCCTGGGGGTGCCCTGGCTGTCCCCTAGGCGTCCCTGGGGGTGCCCAGGGTGTCCTGGGGTTCCCTGGCTGTCCCCTAGGTGTCCCTGGGGGGCCCTGGCAGTCCCCGAGGTGTCCCTGGGGGTCCCTGGGTGTCCCTGGGGGTGCTCAGGGTGTCACTGGGGTTCCCTGACTGTCCTGTACGTGTCCCTGGGGGTGCCCTGGATGTCCCCTAGTTGTCCCAGGGGGTGCCTTCGCTGTCTCTGGGGTGCCCTGGCTGTCCCCTAGGTGTCCCTGGGTGTCCCCTTGGTGTCCCTGGGGGTGCCCAGGGTCTCCCTTAGGTGTCCGTGGGGGTGCCCTTGCTGTCCCCTAGCTGTCCCTGGGGGTACCCTGGCTGTCCCTGGGGTGCTCTGGATGTCCCATTGGTGTCCCTGGGGGTGCCCTGGCTGTCCCCTTGGTGTCCCTAGGGTGCCCTGTATGTGCCCTTGGTTTCCCTGGGGGTGCCCTGGCTGTCCCTAGGGTGCCCTGGCTGTGCCCTAGGTGTCCCTGGGGGTGCCCTGGCTGTCCCTAGGCTGCCCTGGCTGTGCCCTTGGTGTCCTTGGGGGTGCCCTGGCTGTCCCTAGGGTGCCCTGGCTGTGCCCTAGGTGTCCCTGGGGGTGCCCTGGCTGTCCCTAGGGTGCCCTCGCTGTTCCCTAGGTGTCCCTGGGGGTGCCCAGGCTATCCCTAGGGTGCCCTGGCTGTCCTCTAGGTGTCCCTCGGGGTGCCCTGGCTGTCCCCTAGGTGTCCCTGGGGGTGCCCTCGGTGTCCCTGGGGTGCCCTGGCTTTCCCCTACGTGTCCCTGGGGTGCCCTGGCTGTTCCCTAGGTGGCCCAGGGGGTGCCCTGGCTGTCCCTGGGGTGCCCTGTATGTGCCCTTGGTGTCCCTGGGGTGCCCTGCCTGTCCCCTCGGTGTCCCTGGGCGTGCCCAGGGTTTCCCTGGTGTGCCCTGGCTGTCCCCTACGTGTCCCTGGGGGTGCCCTGGGTGTCCCTGGGGGTGCCCTGGCTGTCCCTGGGGTGCCATGGCTGTCCTTTACGTGTCCCTGGGGGTTCCCTGGCTCTCCCCTCGGTGTCCCTGGGAGTGCCCTGCTTTTCCCTAGGTGTCCTTGGGGGGGCCCTGGCTGTCCCCTAGGTGTCCCTGGGGGTGCCCTGCCTGTCCCTTAGGTGTCCCTGGGGGTGCCATGCCTGTCCCCTAGGTGTCCCTGGGGGTGCCCTGGCTGTCCCCTAGGTGTCCCTGGGGGTGCCCTGGGTGTGCCTGGGGTGCCCTGGCTGTCCCCTAGGTGTCCCTGGGGGTGCCCTGAGTGTCCCTGGGCTGCCCTGGGCTGCCCTGGCTGTCCTTAGGGTGGCCTGGCTGTGCCCTAGGTGTCCCTGGGGTGCCCTGGCTGTCCCGTCAGTGTCCCTGGGGGTGCCCTGGCTCTCCCCTAAGGGTCCCTGAGGTGCCCTGGGTGTCCCTGGCGTGCCTTGGCTGTCTCCTAGGTGTCCCTGGGGGTGCCCTGGCTGTCCTCTAAGTGTCCCTGGGTTGCCCTGGGTGTCCCTGGCGTGCCCTGGCTGTCTCCTAGGTGTCCCTGTGGGTGCCCTCCCTGTCCTTCGGGATGCCCTGGCTGTCCCCTAGGTGTCCCTGGGGGTGCCCTGCCTGGACCCTAGGTGTCCCTGGGGGTGCTCTGGGTGTCCCTGGGGGTACCCTGGCTGTCCCCTAGGTGTCCTGGGGGTGCCCTGGGTGTCCTTGGAGTGCCCTGGCTGTCCCGTAAATGTCCCTGGGGGTGCCCTGGCTGTTCCGTAGGTGTCCCTGGGGGTGCCCTGGCTTTCCCCTCGGTGTCGCTGGGGGTGCCCTGCCTGTCCCCTAGGTGTCCCTGGGGGTGCCCTGGGTGTCCCTGGGGAGGCCCTGGCTGTCCCCTAGGTGTCCCTGGGGGTGCCCTGGATGTCCCTGGGGTGCCCTGGCTGTCCGCTAGGTGTCCCTGGGGGTGCCCTCGCTGTCCCTGGGGTGCCCTGGCTGTCCCCTTGGTGGCCCTGGGGGTACCCTGGGTGTCCCTGGGGGTGCCCTAGAGGTCCCCTTGGTGTCCCTGGGGGTGCCCTGGCTGTCCCTGGGGGTGCCATGGCTTTCCACTAGGTGTCCCTGGGGGGGGCCCTGGCTGTCCCCTAGGTGTCCCTGGGGGTGCCCTGGCTATCCCTAGGGCGCCGTGGGGGTGCCCTAGGTGTCCCTGGGAGTGCCCTGACTGTCCCTGGAGTGCCCTGGCTGTCCCGTCGTTGTCCCTGGGGGTGCCCTGGGTGTCCCTGGGAGTGCCCTGGCTGTCCCCTAGGTGTCCCTGGAAGTGCCCTGGGTGTCCCTGGGGTGCCCTGGCTGTCCCGTCAGTGTCCCTGGGGGTGCCCTGGCTGTCCCCTTCGTGTCTTGGGGGTGCCCTCGCTGTCCCTAAGGTTCCCTGGCTGTCCCCTAGGTGTCCCTGGGGTTGCCCAGGGTGTCTCTGGGGTGCCCTGGCTGTCCCCTACGTGTCCCTGGGGGTGCCCAGGGGTTCCCTGGGGGTGCCCTTGCTGTCGCGTAGGTGTCCCTGGGGGTGCCCTGGCTGTCCCCTTGGTGTCCCTGGGGGTGCCCTGTGGGTCCCTGGGGTGCCCTGGGGGTGCCCTGGTGTCCCTGGGGGTGCCCTGGCTCTCCCCTAGGTGTCCCTGGGGGTGTCCTGGCTGTCCCTGGAGTGCCCTGGCTGTCCCCTAGGTGTCCCTTGGGGGGCCCTGGCTGTTCCCTAGGTGTCCCTGGGGGTGCCCTGCCTGTCCCCTAGTTGTCCCTGGGGGTGCCCTGGCTGTCCTCTAGGTGTCCCTGGGTGTTCCCTGGCTGTCCCTCGGGTTCCCTGGCTGTCCCCTCCGTGTCCCTGGGGGTGCCCTCGGTTTCCCTGGGGTGCCCTGGCTGACCCCAAGGTGTCCCTTGGGGCGCCCAGAGTCTCCCTGGGAGGTCCCTGGCTGTCCCCTAGGGGTCTCTGGGGGTGCCCTGGCTGTCCCGTCAGTGTCCCTTTGGGTGCCCTGCCTGTCCCCTAGGTGTCCCTGGGGGTGCCCTGCCTGTCCCTTAGGTGTCCTTGGGGATGTCCTGGCTGTCCCTAGGGTGCCCTGGCTGTCCCCTAGGTGTCCCTGGGGTGCCCTGGGTGTCCCTGGGGTGCCCTGGCTGTCCACTAGGTGTCCCTGAGGGGCCCTGGCTGTCCCCTAGATGTCCCTGGGGGTGCCCTGGCTGTGCCCTCGGTGTCCCAGGGGGTTCCCTGGCTGTCCCTAGGGTGCCCTGGCTGTTCCCTAGGTGTCCCTGGGTGTGCCCTGGGTGTCCCTGAGGGTGCACAGGGTGTCCCTGAGGTTCCTGGCTTTCCCCCAGCGTGTCCCTGGGGGGGCCCTGGCTGTCCCCTAGGTGTCCCTGGGGGTGCCCTGGGTGTCCCTGGGAATGCACAGGGTGTCCCTGGGGTCCCTGGCTGTCCCCTAGGTGTTCCTGGGGGTGCCCTGGCTGTTCCCTAGGTGTCCCTGGGGGTGCCCTGCCTGTCCCCTAGTTGTCCCTGGGGGTGCCCTGGCTGTCCTCTAGGTGTCCCTGGGTGTGCCCTGGCTGTCCCTCGGGTTCCCTGGCTGTCCCCTACGTGTCCCTGGAGGTGCCCAGGGTGTCCCTGGGGTTCCCTGGCTGTCCCCTACGTGTCCCTGGGGGTGCTCAGGGTGTCCCGGGGGGGCGCAGGGTGTCAGTGGTGTTCCCTGGCTGTCCCGTACGTGTCCCTGGGGTTCCCTGGAGGTCCCCTAGGTGTCCCTGGGGGTGCCCTCTCTGTCCCTTCGGTGCCCTGGCTGTCCCCTAGGTGTCCCTGGGGGTCCCCTTGGTGTCCCTGGGGGTGCCCAGGGTGTCCCTTAGGTGTCCCTAGGGTTCCCTGGCTGTCCTGTAGGTGTCCCTGGGGGTGCCCTGGCTGTCCCTGGGGTGCTCTGGATGTCCCCTTGGTGTCCCTAGGGTCCCCTGTCTGTGCCCTTGGTGTCCCTGGGGGTGCCCTAGCTGTCCCTAGGGTGCCCTGGCTGTCCCCTAGGTGTCCCTGGGGGTGCCCTGGGTGTGCATGGGGTGCCCTAGCTGTCCCCTAGGTGTCCTTGGGGGTGCCCTTGGTGTCCCTGGGGGGGCCCTGGCTGTCCCCTAGGGGTCTCTGGGGGTGCCCTGCCTGTCCCCTCGGTGTCCCTTGGGGTGCCCTGGCTGTCCCCTTGGTGTCCCTAGGGTGCCCTGTCTGTGCCCTTGGTGTCCCTGGGGGTGCCCTGGCTGTCCCTAGGGTTCCCTGGCTGTGCCCTTGGTGTTCCTGGGGGTGCCCTGGTGTCCCTCGGGGTGCCCTGGCTGTCCCCTAGGTGTCCCTGGGGGTGCCCTGGTGTCCCTCGGGGTGCCCTGGCTGTCCCCTAGGGGTCTCTGGGGGTGCCCTGCCTGTCCCCTACGTGTCCCTGGGGGTGCCCTGGGTGTCCCTGGGGGTGCCCTGGCTGTCCCCTAGGTGTCCCTGGGGGCGCCCAGGGTGTCGCTTGGGTGCCCTGGCTGTCCCCTACGTGTCCCTGGGGGTGCCCAGGGTGTCCCTGGGGATGCCTTGGAGGTCCCCTAGGTGTCCCTGGAGTGCCCTGGCTGTCCCCTACGTGTCCCTGGGGGTGCCCAGGGTGTCCCTGGGGATGGCTTTGAGGTCCCCTAAGTGTCCCTGGGGTGCCCTGGCTGTCCCCTCGGTGTCCCTGGGGGTGCCCAGGGTGTCCCTGGGGTGCCCTGGCTGTCCCCTACGTGTCCCAGGGGGTGCCCAGTGTGTCCCTGGGGGTGCCCTTGCTGTCCCGTAGGTGTCCCTGGGGGTGCCCTGGGTGTCCCTGGGGGTGCCCTGGCTGTCCTTGGGGTGCTGTGGCTGTCCTCTACGTGTCCCTGGGGGTGCTCTGGCTGTCCCCTAGCTGTCCGTGGGGGTGCCCTGGCTGTCTCTGGGGTGCCATGGCTGCCCTCTACGTGTCCCTGGGGGTGCTCTGGCTGTCCCCTCGGTGTCCCTGGGGGTGCCCTGCCTTTCCCCTAGGTGTCCTTGAGGGGGCCCTGGCTGTCCCCTAGGTGTCCCTGGGGGTGCCCTGCCTGTCCCCTACGTGTCCCTGGGGGTGCCATGCCTGTCCCCTAGGTGTCCCTGGGGGTGCCCTGGCTGTCCCCAGGGTGCCCTGGCTGTCCCCTAGGTGTCCCTGGGGGTGCCCTGCGTGTCCCCTAGGTGTCCCTGGGGGTGTCCTTGCTGTCCCTAGGGTGCCCTGGCTGTCCCCTAGGTGTCCCTGGGGGTGCCCTGGGTGTCCCTGGGGTGCCCTGGCTGTCCCCTAGGTGTCCCTGGGGGGGCCCTGGCTGTCCCCTAGGTGTCCCTGGGGTGCCCTGCCTGTCCCCTAGGTGTCCCTGGGGGTTCCCTGCCTGTCCCCTAGGTGTCCCTGGGGGTGCCCTGGGTGTCCCTGGCGGTGCCCTGGCTGTCCCCTAGGTGTCCCTGGGGGTTCCCTGCCTGTCCCCTAGGTGTCCCTGGGGGTTCCCTGGGTGTCCCTGGGGGTGCCCTGGCTGTCCCCTAGGTGTCCCTGGGGGTGCCCTGGGTGTCCCTGGAGTGCCCTGGCTGTCCCCTAAATGTCCCTGGGTGTGCCCTGAGTGTCCCTGGAGTGCCCTGGCTGTCCCCTAAATGTCCCTGGGGGTGCCCTGGCTGTCCCCTAGGTGTCCCTGGGGGTGCCCTGGGTGTCCCCTTGGTTTCCCAGAGGGTGCCCTGGGTGTCCCTGGGGTGCCCTGGCTGTCCCCTAGGTGTCCCTGGGAGTGCCCTGGCTGTCCCCTTGGTGTCCCTGGGGTGCCCTGGCTGTCCCCTAGGTGTCCCTGGTGGGGCCCTGGCTGTCCTTAGGGTGCTCTGGGGGTGCCCTGCCTGTCCTCTAGGTGTCTCTGGGGGTGCCCTGGCTGTCCCCTCGGTGTCCCTGGGGGTGCCCTGCCTGTCCCCTAGGTGTCCCTGGGGGGGCCCTGGCTGTCCCCTAGGTGTCCCTGGGGGTGCATTAGGTGTCCCTGGGGGTGCCCAGGGTGTCCCTGGGGTTCCCTGGCTGTCCCCTAGGTGTCCCTGGTGGTGCCCAGGGTGTCCCTGGGGTTCCCTGGCTGTCCCCTAGGTGTCCCTGCCTCGCTCGTATCCTCGACTCCGCCTCCGGCGCCATGGTGACTCCCCTCCCAGTCTTGACCATTGTGGCCTCACCCCCTCCCCTGGGGCCATCCGACCCATCCCAGTATAGACCAGTAAGGCACCGAGTGGCCACCATGGACCCCCACACGCCTGCCAGTTCATCCCAGTTCATCCCAGTCCACTCTTCGTCCATCCCAGGTTTCTCTGGTCACCCTCCCAGTGCTCTCAGTCCATCCCAGTCCCGCAGGTGTTGGTGCTTGGGGCTTGATGAGCTGGTGCCTGTCCGCAACGTGGAGCGGCTCAAACGGGACCTCAGGGTGAGGGGGGCGCGGATTTGGGGGGATCCTGGGGGTCCTGAGTTTTCGTAGAGGGGGTTTTTGGGTTGTGGGGGGTCTGGGGGAGTCCTGGGGGCTGCTTTGGGTGCTTTGGGGGATATTCGGGAGGTTTGGGCGGCCCATTTGAGGCATCAAAGAACCTGAGGAGGGTTTTGATAGCTCCTGGAGGTGGAGGCGGCCGTGGGGGTGAGCTGGCTGTCCCAGGGGGTTCCTGCCTGTCCCTCGATGTCCCTGGTGTGCCCTGGCTGTCACTTAGGTGTCCCTCGGGGTGCCCTGGCTGTCCCTAGGGTGCCCTGGCTGTCCCCTAGGTGTCCCTGGGGTGCCCTGACTGTCCCTAGGTGTCCCTGGGGGTGCCCTGGGTGTCCCTGGGGTGCCCTGGGGGTACTCTGGCTGTCCCTGGAGGTGCCCTGCCTGTCCCCTAGGTGTCCCTGGAGGTCGCCTAGGTGTCCCTGGGGGTGCCCTCGCTGTCCCTGGGGTGCCCTGGCTGTTTCCTAGGTGTTCCTGGGGGTGCCCTGGCTGTCCCCTAGGTGTCCCTGGGGGTCCCCTTGGTGTCCCTGGAAGTGCCCTGGCTGCCCCCTATATGTCCCTGGGGGTGCCCTGGCTGTCCCTGGAGTGCCCTGGCTGTCCCCTTGGTGTCCCTGGGGGTGCCCTGGCTGTCCCCTAGGTGTTCCTGGGGTGCCCTGGCTGTCCCTGGGCTGCCCTGGCTGTCCCCTAGGTGTCCCTGGGGGTCCCCTTGGTGTCCCTGGGGGTGCCCTGGCTGTCCCCTAGGTGTCCCTGGGGGTGCCCTGGCTGTCCCTGGAGTGCCCTGCCTGTCCCCTTGGTGTCCCTTGGGGTGCCCTGGCTGTCCCCTAGGTGTCCCTGGGCGTGCCCTGGCTGTCCCTGGAGTGCCCTGGCTGTCCTTTTGGTGTCCCATGGGGTGCCCTGGCTGTCCCCTAGGTGTTCGTGGGGGTGCCCTGTCTGTCCCCTAGGTGTCCCTGGGGGTCCCCTTGGTGTCCCTGGGGGTGCCCTGGCTGCCCCTAAATGTCCATGGGGGTGCCCTGGCTGTCCCCTAGGTGTCCCTGGGGGTGTCCTGCCTTCCCCTAGGTGTCCCTGGGGGTGCCCTGGCTGTCCCCTAGGTGTCCCTGGGGGTGCCCTGGCTGTCCCCTTGGTGTCCCTGGTGTGCCCTGGCTGTCCCCTAGCTTTCCCTGGGGGTGCCCTGGCTGTCCTTGGGGTGCTCTGGCTGTCCCCTTGGTGTCCCTGGGGTGCCCTGGGGGTGCCCTGCCTGTCCTCTAGGTGTCCCTGGGGGTGCCCTGGCTGTCCCCTCGGTGTCCCTGGGGGTGCCCTGTCTGTCACCTCGGTGTCCCTGGGGGGGCCCTGGCTTTCCCGTAGGTGTCCCTGGGGTGCCCTGCCTGTCCCCTAGGTGTCCCTGGGGGTGCCCTGGCTGTCCCCTAGGTGTCCCTGGGGGTGACCTGGGTGTCCCTGGAGTGCCCTGTCTGTCCCCTAAATGTCCCTGGGGGTGCCCTGGCTTTCTCCTCGGTGTCCCTGGGGGTGCCCTGCCTGTCCCCTAGGTGTCCCTGGGGGTGCCCTGGCTGTATTTAGGGTGCCCTGGCTGTCCCCTCGGTGTCCCTGGGGGTGCCCTGCCTGTCCCCTAGGTGTCCCTGGGGGTGCCCTGGGTGTCCCTGGGGTGCCCTGGCTGTCCCATTGGTGTCCCTGGGGGTGTCCTGGGTGTCCCTGGGGGTGCCCTGGCGGTCCCTAGGGTGCCCTGGTTGACCCCTAGGTGTCCCTGGGGGTGCCCTGGGTGTTCCTGGGGTGCCCTGGCTGTCCCCTCGGTGTCCCTGGGGGTGCCCTGGCTGTGCCCTCGGTGTCACTGAGGGTGCCCTGGCTGTCCCTAGGGTGCCCTAGCTGTGCCCTAGGTGTCCCTGACGATGCCCTGGCTGTCCCTAGGGTGCCCTGGCTGTCCCCTAGGTGTCACTGGGGGTGCCCTGGCTGTCTCTGGAGTGCCCTGGCTGTCCCCTAGGTGTCCCTGGGGGTGCCCTGGGTGTCCCTGGGGTGCCCTGGCAGTCTCCTTGGTGTCCCTGGGGGGGCCCTGGCTGTCCCCTAGGTGTCCCTGGGGGTGCCCTTGCTGTCCCTGGGGTGCCCTGGCTGTCCCCTAGGTGTCCCTGGGTGTGCCCTGGGTGTCCCTGGGGGTGCACAGGGTGTCCCTGAGGTTCCCTGGCTGTCCCCTAGGTGTCCCTGGGTGTGCCGTGGGTGTCCCCTAGATGTCCCGGGGGTGCCCTGGCTATCCCCTCGGTGTCCCTGGGGGTGCCCAGGGTGTCCCTGGGAGTGCCTGGGCTGTCCCCTAGGTGTCCCTGGGGGTGCCCAGGTTGTCCCTGGGGGTGCCCAGGGTGTCCCTGGAGGTGCACAGGTTGTCACTGGGGTTCCCTGGCTGTCCCGTACCTGTCCCTGGGGTTCCCTGGAGGTCCCCTAGGTGTCCCTGGGGGTGCCCTGCCTGTCCCCTAGGTGTCCCTGGGGGCGCCCTGGGTGTCCCTGGGGGGGCCCTGGCTCTCCCCTAGGTGTCCCTGGGGGGGGGCCTGGCTGTCCCCTAGGTGTTCCTGGGGGTGCCCTCGCTGTCCCTGGGGTGCCCTGGCTGTCCCCTTGGTGGCCCAGGGGGTGCACTGGGTGTCCCTGGGTGTGCTCGGGAGGTCCCCTTGGTGTCCCTGGGGGTGCCCTGGCTGTCCCCTAGGTGTCCCTGGGGGTGCCCTGGCTGTCCCGTCGGTGTCCCTGGGGGTGCCCTGATTGTCCCTGGGGTGCCCAGGGGGTGCCCTGGCTGTCCCCTCGGTGTCCCTGGGGGTGCCCAGGGTGTCCCTGGGAGTGCCCTGGCTGTCCCCTAGGTGTCCCTGGGAGTGCCCTGGCTGTCCCCTAGGTGTCCCTGGGGTTGCCCAGGGTGTCTCTGGTGTGCCCTGGCTGTCCCCTACGTGTTCCTGGGGGTGCCCAGGGTGTCCCTGGGGGTGCCCCTGCTGTCCCCTAGGTGTCCCTGGGGGTACCCTGGCTGTCCTCTTGGTGTCCCTGGGGTGCCCTGGCTGTCCCCTAGGTGTCCCTGGGGGTGCCCTGGCTGTCCTTGGGGTACTCTGGCTGTCCCCTTGGTGTCCCTGGGGGTGCCCTGGTTGTCCCCTAGGTGTCCCTGGGGGTGCCGAGGCTGTTCCTAGGGTGCCCTGGCTGTCCCCTCGGTGTCCCTGAGGGTGCCCTTGGTGTCCCTGAGGTGCCGTGGCTTTCCCCTAGGTGTCCCTGGGGGGACCCTGGCTGTCCCCTAGGTGTCTCTGGGGGTGCCCTGGGTGTCCCTGGGGTGCCCTGGCTGTCCCCTAGGTGTCCCTTGGGGGGCCCTTGCTGTCCCTCAGGTGTCCCTGGGTGTGCCCTGGGTGTCCCTGGGGGTGCCCTGGAGGTCCCCTAGGTGTCCCTGGGGGTGCCCTGGGTGTCCCTGGGGGTGCCCTGGAGGTCCCCTCGGTGTCCCTGGGGGTACCCTGGGTGTCCCTGGGGGTGCACAGGGTGTCCATGGGGTTCCCTGGCTGTCCCCTAGGTGTCCCTGGGGGTGCCCTGGGTGTACCTGGGGTTGCATTCCCTGTCCCCTAGGTGTCCCTGGGGTGCCCTGGCTGTCCCCTCGGTGTCCCTGGGGGTGCCCAGGGCGTCCCTGGGAGTTCCGTGGCTGTCCCCTAGGTGTCCCTGGGGGTGCCCTGGGTGTCCCTGGGTTGCCCTGGCTGTCCCCTTGGTGTCCCTGGGGGTGCCCTGGCTGTCCCTAGGGTGCCCTGGCTGTCCCCTACGTTTCCCTGGGGGTGCCCAGTGTGTCCCTGGGGGTGCCCTGGCTGTCCCCTAGGTGTCCCTGGGGGTGCCCTGGCTGTCCCCTTGGTGTCCCTGGTGGTGCCCTGGCTGTCCCTAGGGGTGCCCTGGCTGTCCCCTAGGTGTCCCTGGGAGTGCCCTGGCTCTCCCTGGGGTGCCCTGGCTATCCCCTTGGTGTCCCTGGGGGTGCCCTGTGGGTCCCCGGGGTGCCCTGGGGGTGCCCTGGTGTCCCTGGGGGTGCCCTGGCTGTCCCCTAGGTGTCCCTGGGGGTGCCCTGGCTGTCCCTGGAGTGCCCTGGCTGTCCCCTAGGTGTCCCTGGGCGGGCCCTGGCTGTCCCCTAGGTGTCCCTGGGGGTGCCCTTCCTGTCCCCTAGGTGTCCCTGGGGTAGCACTTCCTGTCCCCTAGGTGTCCCTGGGGGTGCCCTGGCTGTCCCTGGCGTGCTCTGGATGTCCCCTTGGTGTCCCTGGGGGTGCCCAAGCTGTCCCCTTGGTGTCCCTGGTGGTGCCCTGGCTGTGCCCTCGGTGTCCCTGAGGGTGCCCTGCCTGTCCCCTAGGTGTCCCTGGGGGTGCCCTGCCTGTCCCCTAGGTGTCCCTGGGGATGCCCTGGTGTCCCTCGGGGTGCCCTGGCTGTCCCCTAGGTGTCCCTCGGGGTGCCCTGGCTGTCCCATAGGTGTCCCTGGGGTGCCCTGCCTGTCCCCTAGGTGTCCCTGGGGGTGCCCTGCCTGTCCCCTAGGTGTCCCTGGGGGTGCCCTGGCTGTCCCTAGGGTGCCCTGGCTGTGCCCTAGGTGTCCCTGGGGTGCCCTGGCTGTCCCTGGGGGTGCCATGGCTGTCCCCTCATTGTCCCTGGGGGTACCCTGCGAGTCCCCTAGGTGTCCTTGGGGGTGCCCTGGCTGTCCCTAGGGTACCCTGGCTGTGCCCTCAGTGTCCCTGAGGGTGCCCTGAGTGTCCCTGGGGTTCCCTGGCTGTCCCCTAGGTGTCCCTGGGGGTGCATTAGGTGTCCCTGGGGGTGCCCAGGGTGTCCCTGGGTTTCCCTGGCTGTCCCCTAGGTGTTCCTGGGGGGGCCCTGGTGTCCCTGGGTTGCCCTGGCTGTCCCCTAGGTGTCCCTGCCTCGCTCGTATCCTCGACTCCGCCTCCGGCGCCATGGTGACTCCCCTCCCAGTCTGGACCAGTGTGGCCTCACCCCCTCCCCTGGGGCCATCCGACCCATCCCAGTATAGACCAGTAAGGCACCGAGTGGCCACCATGGACCCCCACACGCCTGCCAGTTCATCCCAGTTCATCCCAGTCCACTCTTCGTCCATCCCAGGTTTCTCTGGTCACCCTCCCAGTGCTCTCAGTCCATCCCAGTCCCGCAGGTGTTGGTGCTTGGGGCTTGATGAGCTGGTGCCTGTCCGCAACGTGGAGCGGCTCAAACGGGACCTCAGGGTGAGGGGGGCGCGGATTTTGGGGGATCCTGGGGGTCCTGAGATGTCGTGGAGAGGGTTTTTGGGTTGTGGGGGGTCTGGGGGGAGTCCTGGGGGCTGCTTTGGGTGCTTTGGGGGGTATTCGGGAGGTTTGGGCGGCCCATTTGAGGCATCAAAGAACCTGAGGAGGGTTTTGATAGCTCCTGGAGGTGGAGGCGGCCGTGGGGGTGAGCTGGCTGTCCCAGGGGGTTCCTGGCTGTCCCTCGATGTCCCTGGTGTGCCCTGGCTGTCACTTAGGTGTCCCTCGGGGTGCCCTGGCTGTCCCTAGGGTGCCCTGGCTGTCCCGTAGGTGTCCCTGGGGGGGCCCTGGCAGTCCCCGAGGTGTCCCTGGGGGGGCCCTGGTGTCCCTGGGTTGCCCTGGCTGTCCCATGGTGTCCCTGGGGGTGTCCTGCCTTGCCCTAGGTGTCCCTGGGGGTGCCCTAGATGTCCCCTCCGTGTCCCTGGGGGTGCCCTGGGTATCCCTGGGGTGCCCTGGCTGACCCCAAGGTGTCCTTGGGGTGCCCAGAGTGTCCCTAGGATGTCCCTGGCTGTCCCCTAGGGGTCTCTGGGGGTGCCCTGGCTGTCCCATCAGTGTCACTGGGGGTGCCCTGCCTGTCCCTTAGGTGTCCCTGGGGGTGCCCTGGCGGTCCCTAGGGTGCCCTGGCTGTGCCCTCGGTGTCTCTGGGGGTGCCCTGGCTGTCCCTAGGGTGCCATGGCTGTCCCTAGGGTGCCCTGGCTGTCCCCTCGGTGTCCCTGGGGGTGCCCTGGGTGTCCCTGGGGTGCCCTGGCTGTCCCCAGGGTGTCCCTGGGGGTGCCCTGTTTGTCCTCTCGGTGTCCCTGGGGGTGCCCTGGCTGTGCCCTCGGTGTCTCTGGGGGTGCCCTGGCTGTCCCTAGGGTGCCATGGCTGTTCCTAGGGTGCCCTGGCTGTCCCCTCGGTGTCCCTGGGGTGCCCTGGGTGTCCGTGGCGTGCCCTGGCTGTCTCCTAGGTGTCCCTGGGGGTGCCCTGGGTGTCCCTGGCGTGCCCTGGCTGTCTCCTAGGTGTCCCTGTGGGTGCCCTCCCTGTTCCTCGGGATGCCCTGGCTGTCCCCTAGGTGTCCCTGGGGGTGCCCTGGGTGTCCCTGGGGTGCCCTGGCTGTCCCCTAGGTGTCCCTGGCGTGCCCTGGCTGTCTCCTAGGTGTCCCTGGGGGTGCCCTGGCTGTCCCTGGGGTGCCCTGGCTGTCCCCTAGGTGTCCCTTGGGGTGCCCTGGTGTCCCTCGGGGTGCCCTGGCTTTCCCCTAGGTGTCCCTGGGGGTGCCGTGGGTGTGCCTGGGGTGCCTTGGCTGTCCTCTAGGTGTCCCTGGGGTTGCCCTGGGTCTCCCTGGGGACGCCCTGGCTGTCCCCTAGGTGTCCCTGGGGGTTCTCTGGGTGTCCCTGGGGGGGCCCTGGCTGTCCCCTAGGGGTCTCTGGGGGTGCCCTGCCTGTCCCCTAGGTGTCCCTGGGGGTGCCCTGGCTGTCCCCTTGGTGTCCCTAGGGTGCCCTGTCTGTGCCCTTGGTGTCCCTGGGGCTGCCCTGGCTGTCCCTAGGGTGCCCTGGCTGTCTCCTAGGTGTCCCTGAGGGGTGCCCTGGGTGTCCCTGGGAGTGCCCAGGCTGTCCCCCACGTGTCCCTGGGTGTGCCCTGGGTGTCCCTGGGGATGCCCTGGCTGTCCCCTAGGTGTCCCTGGGGTGCCCTGGCTGTCCCCTCGGTGTCCTTGGGGGTGCCCAGGGTGTCCCTGGGGTGCCCTGACTGTCCCCTACGTGTCCCTGGGGGTGGCCAGGGTGTCCCTGGGGGTGCCCTTGCTGTCCCGTAGGTGTCCCTGGGGGTGCCCTGGGTGTCCCTGAGGGTGCCCTGGCTGTCCTTGGTGTGCTCTGACTGTCCCCTTGGTGTCCCTGGGGGTGCCCTGGCTGTCCCCTAGCTGTCCCTGGGGGTGCCCTGGCTGTCCCTGGGGTGCCATGGCTGTCCTCTTCGTGTCCCTGTGGGTGCCCTGGCTGTCCCCTCGGTGTCCCTGGGGGTGCCCTGCTTTTCCCCTAGGTGTCCTTTGGGGGGCCCTGGCTGTCCCCTAGGTGTCCCTGCGGGTGCCCTGCCTGTCCCCTACATGTCCCAGGGGGTGTCCTGCCTTCCCCTAGGTGTCCCTCGGTTGCCCTGGCTTTCCCCTAGGTGTCCCTGGGGGTGCCCTGCGTGTCCCTGGGGTGCCCTGGCTGTCCCCTAGGTGTCCCTGGGGGTGCCCTGGCTGCCCCGTCAGTGTCCCTGGGGGTGCCCTGCCTGTCCCCTAAGTGTCGTTGGGGGTGCCCTGGGTGTCCCTGGGGGTGCCCTGCCTGTCCCCTAGGTGTCCCTGGGGTGCCCTGGCTGTCCCCTTCGTTTCCCTAGGGGTGCCCTGGCTGTCCCTGGGGTGCCCTGGCTGTTCCCTAGGTGACCCTGGGGGTGCCCTGGATGTCCCTGAGGTGCCCTGGCTGTCTTCAAGGTGTCTCTGTGGGTGCCCAGAGTGTCCCTGGGAGTGCCCTGCCTGTCCCCTAGGTGTCCCTGGGGGTGCTCGGCCTGTCCCCTAGGTGTCACTGGGGGTGCCCTGGGTGTCCCTGGAGTGCCCTGGCTGTCCCCTTAATGTCCCTGGGCGTGTCCTGCCTTCCCCTAGGTGTCCCTGGGGGTGCCCTGGCTTTCCCCTCGGTGTCCCTGGGGGTGCCCTGCCTGTCCCCTAGGTGTCCCTGGGGGTGCCCTGGCTGTCTTTAGGGTGCCCTGGCTGTCCCCTAGGTGTCCCTGGGGGTGCCCTGGGTGTACCTGGAGTGCCCTGGCTGTCCCCTAGTTGTCCCTGGGGGGGCCCTGGCTGTCCCCTAGGTATCCCTGGGGTGCCCTGGCTTTCCCCTCGGTGTCCCTGGGGGTGTCCTGCCTGTCCCCTAGGTGTCCCTGGGGGTGCCCTGGCTGTCTTTAGGGTGCCCTGGCTGTCCCCTAGGTGTCCCTGGGGGTGCCCTGGGTGTCCCTGGTGTGCCCTTGCTGTCCCCTAGTTGTCCCTGGGGGGGCCCTGGCTGTCCCCTAGGTGTCCCTGGGGGTGCCCTGCCTGTCCCCTAGGTGTCCCTGGGGATGCCCTGGCTGTCCCCTAGGTGTCCCTGGCGGTGCCCTGGCTGTCTCTGGAGTGCCCTGGCTGTCCCCTAGGTGTCCCTGGGGGTGCCCTGGCTGTCCCCTAGGTGTCCCTGGGGTTGCCCTGGCTGTCTTCTAGGTGTCCCTGGGGGTGCCCTGGCTGTCCCCTAGGTGTCCCTGGGGGTGCCCTGGCTGTCCCTAGGGTGCCCTGGCTGTGCCCTCGGTGTCTCTGGGGGTGCCCTAGGTGTGCCTGGGGGTGACCTCGGTGTCCCTGGGGGTGCCCTGGCTGTCCCCTACGTGTCCCTTGGGGAGCCCTGGGTGTGCCTGGGGTGCCCTGGCTGTCCCCTATGTGTCCCTGGGGGGGCCCTGGCTGTCCCTGGGGTGCCCTGGCTGTCCCCTAGGTGGCCCTGGGGGTGCCCTGGGTGTCCCTGGGGGTGCCCTGGCTGTCCCCTAGGTGTCCCTGGGGGTGCCCTGGGTGTCCCTGGGGGTTCCCTCGCTGTCCCTGGGGTGCCCTGGCTGTTCCCTAGGTGGCCCTGGGGGTGCCCTGAGTGTCCCTGGGGGTGCCCTGGAGGTCCCCTAGGTGTCCCTGGCGGTGCCCTGGCTGTCCCTGGGGTGCCCTGGCTGTCCCCAAGGTGTCCCTGTGGGTGCCCAAAGTGTCCCTGGGAGTGCCCTGGCTGTCCCCTAGGGGTCTCTGGGGGTGCCCTGGCTGTCCCGTCAGTGTCCCTGGGGGTGCCCTGCCTGTCCCCTAGGTGTCCCTGGGGGTCCCCTTGGTGTCCCTGGGGGTGCCCAGGGTGTTCCTTAGGTGTCCCTGGGGGTGCCCTGGCTGTCCCTGGGGTGCTCTGGATGTCCCCTTGGTGTCCCTGGGGGTGCCCTGGCTGTCCCTAGGGTGCCCTGGCTGTGCCCTAGGGGTCACTGGGGGTGCCCTGGCTGTCCCTAGGGTGCCCTGGCTGTCACCTAGGTGTCTCTTGGGGTGCCCTGGCTGTCCCCTAGGTGTCCCTGGGGGTGCCCTGCCTCTCCCCTAGGTGTCCCTGGGGGTGCCCTGGCTGTCCCCTAGGTGTCCCTGGGGGTGCCCTGGGTGTCCCTGGGGGTGCCCTGGCTGTCCCCTAGGTGTCCCTGGGGGTGCCCTTGGTGTCCCTGGGGGTGCCCTGGCTGTCCCCTCGGTGTCCCTGGGGGTGCCCTGCTTTTCCCCTAGGTGTTCTTGGGGGTGCCCTGGGTGTCCCTGGCATGCCCTGGCTGTCTCCTAGGTGTCCCTGGGGGTGCCCTGGGTGTCCCTGGCGTGCCCTGGCTGTCTCCTAGGTGTCCCTGTGGGTGCCCTCCCTGTCCCTCGGGATGCCCTGGCTGTCCCCTAGGTGTCCCTGGGGGTGCCCTGGGTGTCCCTGGGGTGCCCTGGCTGTCCCCTGGGTGTCATTGGGGAGGCCCTGGCTGTCCCCTAGGTGTCCCTGGGGGTGCCCTGGCTGTCCCTGGGGTGCCCTGGCTGTCCCCTAGGTGTCCCTGGGGGTGCCCTGGCTGTCCCTGGGGTGCCATGGCTGTCCCCTAGATGTCCCTGGAGGTCGCCTAGGTGTCCCTGGGGGTGCCCTCGCTGTCCCTGGGGTGCCCTGGCTGTCCCCTAGGTGTCCCTGGGGGTGCCCTGGCTGTCCCTGGGGTGCCCTGGCTGTCCCCTAGATGTCCCTGGAGGTCGCCTAGGTGTCCCTGGGGGTGCCCTGGGTGTCCCTGGGGAACCCTGGCTGTCCCCTAGGTGTCCCTGGGGGTGCCCTGGTGTCCCTCGAGGTGCCCTGGCTGTCCTCTAGGTGTCCCTGGGGTTGCCCTGGGTCTCCCTGGGGACGCCCTGGCTGTCCCCTAGGTGTCCCTGGGGGTGCCCTGGGTGTCCCTGGGGGGGCCCTGGCTGTCCCCTAGGGGTCTCTGGGGGTGCCCTGCCTGTCCCCTAGGTGTCCCTGGGGGTGCCCTGGCTGTCCCCTTGGTGTCCCTAGGGTGCCCTGTCTGTGCCCTTGGTGTCCCTGGGGGTGCCCTGGCTGTCCCTAGGGTGCCCTGGCTGTCCTCTAGGTGTCCCTGGGGGTGCCCTGGGTGTCCCTGAGAATGCCCTGGCTGTTCCCTCGGTGTCCCTGGGGGTGCCCTGGGTGTCCCTGGGGGTGCCCTGGCTGTCCCCTAGGTGTCCCTGGGGGTGTCCTGCCTTCCCCTAGGTGTCCCTGGGGGTGCCCTGGCTGTCTTTAGGGTGCCCTGGCTGTCCCCTAGGTGTCCCTGGGGGTGCCCTGGCTGTCTTTAGGGTGCCCTGGCTGTCCCCTAGGTGTCCCTGGGGGTGCCCTGGCTGTCCCCTAGGTGTCCCTGGGGGTGCCCTGCCTGACCCCTAGGTGTCCCTCGGGTGCCCTGGCTGTCCCCTAGGTGTCCCTGGGGGTGCCCTGGCTGTCTCTGGAGTGCCCTGGCTGTCCCCTAGGTGTCCGTGGGGGTGCCCTGGCTGTGCCCTAGGGGTCCCAAGGGGTGCCCTGGCTGTCCCTTGGGGTGCCCTGGCTGTCCCCTAGGTGTCCCTGGGGGTGCTCTGCCTCTCCCCTAGGTGTCCCTGGGGGTGCCCTGGCTGTCCCCTAGGTGTCCCTGGGGGTGCCCTGGGTGTCCCTGGGGGTGCCCTGGCTGTCCCCTAGGTGTCCCTGGGGGTGCCCTGGGTGTCCCTGGGGGTTCCCTCGCTGTCCCTGGGGTGCCCTGGCTGTTCCCTAGGTGGCCCTGGGGGTGCCCTGGGTGTCCCTGGGGGTGCCCTGGAGGTCCCCAAGGTGTCCCTGGCGGTGCCCTGGCTGTCCCTGGGGTGCCCTGGCTGTCCCCAAGGTGTCCCTGTGGGTGCCCAAAGTGTCCCTGGGAGTGCCCTGGCTGTCCCCTAGGGGTCTCTGGGGGTGCCCTGGCTGTCCCGTCAGTGTCCCTGGGGGTGCCCTGCCTGTCCCCTAGGTGTCCCTGGGGGTCCCCTTGGTGTCCCTGGGGGTGCCCAGGGTGTTCCTTAGGTGTCCCTGGGGGTGCCCTGGCTGCCCCTGGGGTGCCCTGGCTGTCCTCTAGGTGTCCCTGGGGGTGCCCTGCGTGTCCCTGGGGTGCCCTGGCTGTCCCCTAGGTGTCCCTGGGGGTGCCCTGGCTGTCCCGTCAGTGTCCCTGGGGGTGCCCTGCCTGTCCCCTAAGTGTCGTTGGGGGTGTCCTGGGTGTCCCTGGGGGTGCCCTGGGTGTCCCTGAGGTGCCCTGGCTGTCTTCAAGGTGTCCCTGGGGGTGCCCTGCCTGTCCCCTAGGTGTCCCTGCGGGTGCTCGGCCTGTCCCCTAGGTGTCACTGGGGGTGCCCTGGGTGTCCCTGGAGTGCCCTGGCTGTCCCCTAGGTGTCCCTGGGGGTGTCCTGCCTTCCCCTAGGTGTCCCTGGGGGTGCCCTGGCTTTCCCCTCGGTGTCCCTGGGGGTGCCCTGCCTGTCCCCTAGGTGTCCCTGGGGGTGCCCTGGCTGTCCCCTAGGTGTCCCTGGGGGTGTCCTGCCTTCCCCTAGGTGTCCCTGGGGGTGCCCTGGCTTTCCCCTCGGTGTCCCTGGGGGTGCCCTGCCTGTCCCCTAGGTGTCCCTGGGGGTGCCCTGGCTGTCTTTAGGGTGCCCTGGCTGTCCCCTAGGTGTCCATGGGGGTGCCCTGGGTGTCCCTGGAGTGCCCTGGCTGTCCCCTAGTTGTCCCTGGGGGGGCCCTGGCTGTCCCTGGAGTGCCCTGGCTGTCCCCTAGTTGTCCCTGGGGGGGCCCTGGCTGTCCCCTAGGTGTCCCTGGGGGTGCCCTGCCTGTCCCCTAGGTGTCCCTGGGGATGCCCTGGCTGTCCCCTAGGTGTCCCTGGCGTTGCCCTGGCTGTCCCTAGGGTGCCCTGGCTGTGCCCTTGGTGTCCCTGGGGGTGCTCTGGCTGTCCCTCGGGTGCCCTGGCTGTCCCCTAGGTGTCCCTGGGGGTGCCCTGGCTGTCTCTGGAGTGCCCTGGCTGTCCCCTAGGTGTCCCTGGGGGTTCCCTGGCTGTCCCCTAAATGTCCCTGGGGTTGCCCTGGCTGTCTTCTAGGTGTCCCTGGGGGTGCCCTGGCTGTCCCCTAGGTGTCCCTGGGGGTGCCCTGGGTGTCCCTGGGGGTGCCCTCGCTTTCCCTGGGGTGCCCTAGCTGTCCCCTAGGTGGCCCTGGGGGTGCCCTGGGTGTCCCTGGGGGTGCCCTGGAGGTCCCCTAGGTGTCCCTGGGGGTGCCCTGGCTGTCCCTGGGGTGCCCTGGATGTCCCCAAGGTGTCCCTGGGGGTGCCCTGCCTGTCCTCTCGGTGTCCCTGGGGGTGCCCTGGCTGTGCCCTCGGTGTCCCTGGGGGTGCCCTGGCTGTCCCTAGGGTGCCTTGGCTGTCCCCTAGGTGTCCCGGGGGGGGCCCTGGCTGTCCCCTAGGTTTCCCTGGGGGTGCACAGGGTGTCCCTGGGGTTCCCTGGCTGTCCCCTAGGTGTCCCTGGGGGGGCCCTGGTGTCCCTGCGTTGCCCTGGCTGTCCCCTAGGTGTCCTTGCCTCGCTCGTATCCTCGACTCCGCTTCCGGCGCCATGGTGACTCCCCTCCCAGTCTGGACCATTGTGGCCTCACCCCCTCCCCTTGGGGCCATCCGAACCCATCCCAGTATAGACCAGTAAGGCACCGAGTGGCCACCATGGACCCCCACACGCCTGCCAGTTCATCCCAGTTCATCCCAGTCCACTCTTTGTCCATCCCAGGTTTCTCTGGTCACCCTCCCAGTGCTCTCAGTCCATCCCAGTCCCGCAGGTGTTGGTGCTTGGGCTTGATGAGCTGGTGCCTGTCCGCAACGTGGAGCGGCTCAAACGGGACCTCAGGGTGAGGGGGGCGCGGATTTTGGGGGGATCCTGGGGGTCCTGAGTTGTCGTGGAGGGGGTTTTTGGGTTGTGGGGGGTCTGGGGGGCGTCCTGGGGGCTGCTTTGGGTGCCTTTGGGGGGTATTCGGGAGGTTTGGGCGGCCCATTTGAGGCATCAAAGAACCTGAGGAGGGGTTTTGATAGCTCCTGGAGGTGGAGGCGGCCGTGGGGGTGAGCTGGCTGTCCCAGGGGGTTCCTGGCTGTCCCCTCGATGTCCCTGGTGTGCCCTGGCTGTCACTTAGGTGTCCCTCGGGGTGCCCTGGCTGTCCCTAGGGTGCCCTGGCTGTCCCGTAGGTGTCCCTGGGGGGGCCCTGGCAGTCCCCGAGGTGTCCCTGGGGGGGCCCTGGTGTCCCTGGGTTGCCCTGGCTGTCCCATGGTGTCCCTGGGGGTGGTCCTGCCTTGCCCTAGGTGTCCCTGGGGGTGCCCTAGATGTCCCCTCCGTGTCCCTGGGGGTGCCCTGGGTATCCCTGGGGTGCCCTGGCTGACCCCAAGGTGTCCTTGGGGTGCCCAGAGTGTCCCTAGGATGTCCCTGGCTGTCCCCCTAGGGGTCTCTGGGGGTGCCCTGGCTGTCCCATCAGTGTCACTGGGGGTGCCCTGCCTGTCCCTTAGGTGTCCCTGGGGGTGCCCTGGCGGTCCCTAGGGTGCCCTGGCTGTGCCCTCGGTGTCTCTGGGGGTGCCCTGGCTGTCCCTAGGGTGCCATGGCTGTCCCTAGGGTGCCCTGGCTGTCCCCTCGGTGTCCCTGGGGGTGCCCTGGGTGTCCCTGGGGTGCCCTGGCTGTCCCCAGGGTGTCCCTGGGGGTGCCCTGTTTGTCCTCTCGGTGTCCCTGGGGGTGCCCTGGCTGTGCCCTCGGTGTCTCTGGGGGTGCCCTGGCTGTCCCTAGGGTGCCATGGCTGTCCCTAGGGTGCCCTGGCTGTCCCCTCGGTGTCCCTGGGGTGCCCTGGGTGTCCGTGGCGTGCCCTGGCTGTCTCCTAGGTGTCCCTGGGGGTTGCCCTGGGTGTCCCTGGCGTGCCCTGGCTGTCCCCTAGGTGTCCCCTGGCGTGCCCTGGCTGTCTCCTAGGTGTCCCCTGGGGGGTGCCCCTGGCTTGTCCCTGGGGTGCCCTGGCTGTCCCCTAGGTGTCCCTTGGGGTTGCCCTTGGTGTCCCTCGGGGTGCCCTGGCTTTCCCCTAGGTGTCCCTGGGGGTGCCGTGGGTGTGCCTGGGGTGCCCTGGCTGTCCTCTAGGTGTCCCTGGGGTTGCCCTGGGTCTCCCTGGGGACGCCCTGGCTGTCCCCTAGGTGTCCCTGGGGGTTCTCTGGGTGTCCCTGGGGGGGCCCTGGCTGTCCCCTAGGGGTCTCTGGGGGTGCCCTGCCTGTCCCCTAGGTGTCCCTGGGGGTGCCCTGGCTGTCCCCTTGGTGTCCCTAGGGTGCCCTGTCTGTGCCCTTGGTGTCCCTGGGGCTGCCCTGGCTGTCCCCTAAGGGTGCCCTGGCTGTCTTCCTAGGTGTCCCTGAGGGGTGCCCTGGGTGTCCCTGGGAGTGCCCAGGCTGTCCCCCACGTGTCCCTGGGTGTGCCCTGGGTGTCCCTGGGGATGCCCTGGCTGTCCCCTAGGTGTCCCTGGGGTGCCCTGGCTGTCCCCTCGGTGTCCCTGGGGGTGCCCTGGGTGTACCTGGGGTTGCATTCCCTGTCCCCTAGGTGTCCCTGGGGTGCCCTGGCTGTCCCCTCGGTGTCCCTGGGGGTGCCCAGGGCGTCCCTGGGAGTTCCGTGGCTGTCCCCTAGGTGTCCCTGGGGGTGCCCCTGGGTGTCCCTGGGTTGCCCTGGCTGTCCCCTTGGTGTCCCTGGGGGTGCCCTGGCTGTCCCTAGGGTGCCCTGGCTGTCCCCTACGTTTCCCTGGGGGTGCCCAGTGTGTCCCTGGGGGTGCCCTGGCTGTCCCCTAGGTGTCCCTGGGGGTGCCCTGGCTGTCCCCTTGGTGTCCCTGGTTGGTGCCCTGGCTGTCCCTAGGGGTGCCCTGGCTGTCCCCTAGGTGTCCCTGGGAGTGCCCTGGCTCTCCCTGGGGTGCCCTGGCTATCCCCTTGGTGTCCCTGGGGGTGCCCTGTGGGTCCCCGGGGTGCCCCTGGGGGTGCCCTGGTGTCCCTGGGGGTGCCCTGGCTGTCCTCTAGGTGTCCCTGGGGGTGCCCTGGCTGTCCCTGGAGTGCCCTGGCTGTCCCCCTAGGTGTCCTGGGCGGGCCCTGGCTGTCCCCTAGGTGTCCCTGGGGGTGCCCTTCCTGTCCCCTAGGTGTCCCTGGGGTAGCACTTCCTGTCCCCCTAGGTGTCCCTGGGGGGGCCCTGGCTGTCCTCTAGGTGTCCCTGGGGGTGCCCAGGGTGTCCCTTAGGTGTCCCTGGGGTTGCCCTTGCTGTCCCCTAGGTGTCCCTGGGGGTGCCCTGGGCTGTCCCTGGCGTGCTCTGGATGTCCCCTTGGTGTCCCTGGGGGTGCCCAAGCTGTCCCCTTGGTGTCCCCTGGTGGTGCCCTGGCTGTGCCCTCGGTGTCCCTGAGGGTGCCCTGCCTGTCCCCTAGGTGTCCCTGGGGGTGCCCTGCCTGTCCCCTAGGTGTCCCTGGGGATGCCCTGGTGTCCCTCGGGGTGCCCTGGCTGTCCCCCTAGGTGTCCCTCGGGGTGCCCTGGCTGTCCCATAGGTGTCCCATGGGTGCCCTGCCTGTCCCCTAGGTGTCCCTGGGGGTTGCCCTGCCTGTCCCCTAGGTGTCCCTGGGGGTGCCCTGGCTGTCCCTAGGGTGCCCTGGCTGTGCCCTAGGTGTCCCTGGGGTGCCCTGGCTGTCCCTGGGGGTGCCATGGCTGTCCCCTCATTGTCCCTGGGGGTACCCTGCGAGTCCCCTAGGTGTCCTTGGGGGTGCCCTGGCTTGTCCCCTAGGGTACCCTGGCTGTGCCCTCAGTGTCCCTGAGGGTGCCCTGAGTGTCCCTGGGGTTCCCTGGCTGTCCCCTAGGTGTCCCTGGGGGTGCATTAGGTGTCCCTGGGGGTGCCCAGGGTGTCCCTGGGTTTCCCTGGCTGTCCCCTAGGTGTTCCTGGGGGGGCCCTGGTGTCCCTGGGTTGCCCCTGGCTGTCCCCTAGGTGTCCCTGCCTCGCTCGTATCCTCGACTCCGCCTCCGGCGCCATGGTGACTCCCCTCCCAGTCTGGACCAGTGTGGCCTCACCCCCCTCCCCCTGGGGCCATCCGACCCATCCCAGTATAGACCAGTAAGGCACCGAGTGGCCACCATGGACCCCCACACGCCTGCCAGTTCATCCCAGTTCATCCCAGTCCACTCTTCGTCCATCCCAGGTTTCTCTGGTCACACCTCCCAGTGCTCTCAGTCCATCCCAGTCCCGCAGGTGTTGGTGCTTGGGGCTTGATGAGCTGGTGCCTGTCCGCAACGTGGAGCGGCTCAAACGGGACCTCAGGGTGAGGGGGCGCGGATTTTGGGGGATCCTGGGGTCCTGAGATGTCGTGGAGAGGGTTTTTGGGTTGTGGGGGGTCTGGGGGGAGTCCTGGGGGCTGCTTTGGGTGCTTTGGGGGGTATTCGGGAGGTTTGGGCGGCCCATTTGAGGCATCAAAGAACCTGAGGAGGGTTTTGATAGCTCCTGGAGGTGGAGGCGGCCGTGGGGGTGAGCTGGCTGTCCCAGGGGGTTCCTGGCTGTCCCTCGATGTCCCTGGTGTGCAGCCTGGCTGTCACTTAGGTGTCCCTCGGGGTGCCCTGGCTGTCCCTAGGGTGCCCTGGCTGTCCCGTAGGTGTCCCTGGGGGGGCCCTGGCAGTCCCCGAGGTGTCCCTGGGGGGGCCCTGGTGTCCCTGGGTTGCCCTGGCTGTCCCATGGTGTCCCTGGGGGTGTCCTGCCTTGCCCTAGGTGTCCCTGGGGGTGCCCTAGATGTCCCCTCCGTGTCCCTGGGGGTGCCCTGGGTATCCCTGGGGTGCCCTGGCTGACCCCAAGGTGTCCTTGGGG
>NW_027095224.1:0-28836 GCF_029207755.1 Chamaea fasciata | reverse complement strand
CTGTCCCCTAGGTGTCCCTGCCTCGCTCATATCCTCGACTCCGCCTCCGGCGCCATGGTGACTCCCCTCCCAGTCTGGACCAGTGTGGCCTCACCCCCTCCCCTGGGGCCATCCGACCCATCCCAGTATAGACCAGTAAGGCACCGAGTGGCCACCATGGACCCCTACACGCCTGCCAGTTCATCCCAGTTCATCCCAGTCCACTCTTCGTCCATCCCAGGTTTCTCTGGTCACCCTCCCAGTGCTCTCAGTCCATCCCAGTCCCGCAGGTGTTGGTGCTTGGGGCTTGATGAGCTGGTGCCTGTCCGCAACGTGGAGCGGCTCAAACAGGACCTCAGGGTGAGGGGGGCGCGGATTTGGGGGGATCCTGGGGGTCCTGAGTTGTCGTGGAGGGGGTTTTTAGGGTTGTGGGGGGTCTGGGGGGAGTCCTGGGGGCTGCTTTGGGTGTTTTGGGGGGTATTCGGGAGGTTTGGGCGGCCCATTTGAGGCATCAAAGAACCTGAGGAGGGTTTTGATAGCTCCTGGAGGTGGAGGCGGCCGTGGGGGTGAGCTGGCTGTCCCAGGGGGTTCCTGACTGTCCCTCGATGTCCCTGGGGTGCCCTGGCTGTCACTTAGGTGTCCCTCGGGGTGCCCTGGCTGTCCCTAGGGTGCCCCACCTGTCCCCTAGGTGTCCCTGGGGTGCCCTGGCTGTATCGTCAGTGTCCCTGGGGTGCCCTGACTGTCTCCTCCGTGTCCCTGGGGGTGCCCTGGGTGTCCCTGGGGTGCCCTGGCTGACCCCAAGGTGTCCCTTGGGGTGCCCAGAGTGTCCCTGAGAGGTCCCTGGCTGTCCCCTAGGGGTCTCTGGGGGTGCCCTGGCTGTCCCGTCAGTGTCCCTGGGGGTGCCCTGCCTGTCCCTTAGATGTCCCTGGGGGTGCCCTGGCTGTCCCTAGGGTGCCCTGGCTGTGCCCTCGGTGTCTCTGGGGGTGCCCTGGCTGTCCCTAGGGTGCCATGCCTGTCCCTAAGGTGCCCTGGCTGTCCCCTTGGTGTCCCTGGGGGTGCCCTGGGTGTCCCTGGGGTGCCCTGGCTGTCCCCTAGGTGTCCCTGGGGGGGCTCTGGCTGTCCCCTAGGTGTCCCTGGGGGTGCCCTGCCTGTCCCTAGGGTGCCCTGGCTGTCCCCTACGTGTCCCTGGGGGTGCCCTGGCTGTCCCCTAGGTGTCCCTGGGCGTGCCCATGGTGTCCTTGGCGTTCCCTGGCTGTCCCGTAGGTGTCCCTGAGGGTGCCCTGGCTGTCCTTAGGCTGCCCTGGCTGTCCCGTGAGTGTCCCTGGGGGTGCCCTGGCTCTCCCCTAGGGGTCTCTGAGGGTGCCCTGGGTGTCCCTGGCGTGCCCTGGCTGTCCCCTAGGTGTCCCTGGGGGTTCCCTGGCTGTGTCTGGGGTGCCCTGGGGGTGCCCTGGGTGTCCCTGGAGGTGCACAGGGTGTCCCTGGGATGCCCTGGAGGTCCCCTAGGTGTCCCTGGGGGTGCCCTGGGTGTCCCTGGGGTGCCCTGGCTGTGCCCTAGGTGTCACTGGGGGTGCCCCGGCTGTCCACTAGGTTTCCCTGGGAGTGCCCTGGCTGTCCCTGGGAGTGACCAGGCTGTCCCCTAGGTGTCCCTGGGATGCCCTGGCTGTCTCGTCAGTGTCCCTGGGGGTGCCCTGGCTGTCCCTGGGGGTGCCCTGGCTGTCCCCTCGGTGGCCCTTGGGGTGCCCAGGCTGTCCCTAGGGGGCCCTGGGGGTGCCCTGGGTGTCCCTGGGGGTGCACAGGGTGTCCCTGGGGTTCCCTGGCTGTCCCCTAGGTGTCCCTGGGGGGGCACTGGCTGTCCCCTAGGTGTCCTTGGGGGTGCCCTGGCTGTCCCCTAGGTGTCCCTGGGGTGCCCTGGATGTCCCTGGGGTGCCCTGGGGTGCCCTGGCTGTCCCCTAGGTGTCCCTGGGGGTGCCCCGGCTGTCCCCTAGGTGTCCCTTGGGGTGCCCTGGGTGTCCCTGGGGGTGCCCTGGCTGTCTCCTCGGTGTCCCTGGGGGTGCCCTGGCTGTCCTTAGGGTGCCCTGGCTGTCCCCAAGGTGTCCCTTGGCTGCCCTGGCTGTCCTCTAGGGATCCTTGGGGGTGCCCTGCCTGTCCCCTAAGTGTCCTAGGGGGTGCCCTGGCTGTCCCTAGGGTGCCCTGGCTGTGCCCTCGGTGTCTCTGGGGATGCCCTGGCTGTCCCTAGGGTGCCCTGGCTGTCCCTTAAGTGTCCCTGGGTGTGCCCTGCGTGTCTCTGGGGAGCCCTGGCTGTCCCCTAGGTGTCCCTGGGGGTGCCCTGGCTGTCCTTGGAGTGCCCTGGCTGTCCCCTCCGTGTCCCTGGGGGTGCCCCGGCTGTCCCCTAGGTGTCCCTGGGGGTGCCCTGGCTGTCTCGTCAGTGTCCGTGGGGGTGCCCTGGCTGTCCCTGGGGGTGCCCTGGCTGTCCCCTAGGTGTCCCTGGGGTGCCCTGCCTGTCCTCTAGGTGTCCCTGGGGGTGCCCCGGCTGTCCCCTCGGTGTCCCTGGGTGTGCCCTTCCTGTCCCCTAAGTGTCCTAGGGGGTGCCCTGGCTGTCTCTAGGGTTCCCTGGCTGTCCCCTAGGTGTCCCTGGGGGTGCCCTGGGTGTCCCTGGGGGTGCACAGGGTGTCCCTGGGGTTCCCTGGCTGTCCCGTACGTGTCCCTGGGGGTGCCCTGGAGGTCCCCTAGGTGTCCCTGGGGGTGCCCTGGCTGTCCCCCAGGTGTCCCTGGGGGGGCCCTGGCTGTCTCCTAGGTGTCCCTGGGGGTCCCCTGGCTGTCCCTGTGGGTGCCCTGGCTGTCCCCTACGTGTCCCTGGGGTGCCCTGGGTGTCCCTGTGGTGCCCTGGGGTGCCCTGGCTGTCCCCTAGGTGTCCCTGCGGGAGCCCAGGGTGTCCTCTCGGTGTCCCTGGGGTGCCCTGGCTGTCCCCTAGGTGTCCCTGGGGGCGCCTTGGCTGTCCTCTAGGTGTCCATGGGGATGCCCTGCCTGTCCCCTACGTGTCCCTGGGGTGCCCTGGCTGTCCCCTAGGTGTCCCTGGGGGTGCCCAGGCTGTCCCCTAGGTGTCCCTGGGGGTGCCCTGGGTGTCCCTGGGGGTGCCCTGGCTGGCCCCTAGGTGTCCCTGGGGGTGCCCTGGCTGTCCATAGGGTGCCCTGGTTGTCCCCAAGGTGTCCCTTGGCTGCCCTGGCTGTCCTCTAGGGGTCCTTGGGGGTGCCCTGCCTGTCCCCTAAGTGTCCTAGGGGGTGCCCTGGCTGTCCCTAGGATGCCCTGGCTGTGCCCTCGTTGTCTCTGGGGGTGCCCTGGCTGTCCCTAGGGTGCCCTGGCTGTCCCTTAGGTGTCCCTGGGGGGGCCCTGGCTGTCTCCTAGGTGTCCCTGGGGGTGCCCTGGCTGTCCCCTAGGTGTCCCTGCGGGAGCCAAGGGTGTCCTCTCGGTGTCCCTGGGGTGCCCTGCCTGTCCCCTACGTGTCCCTGGGGGTGCCCTGGCTGTCCCTAGAGTGCCCTGGCTGTCCCCTAGGTGTCCGTGGGGGTGCCCTGGCTGTCCCTAGGGTGCCCTGGCTGTCCCCTCGTGTCCCTGGGGGTGCCCTGCCTGTCCCCTAGGTGTTCTTGGGGGTGCCCTGCGTGTCCCTGGAGGTGCACAGGGTGTCTCTGGGGTGCCCTGCTGTCCCCAAGGTGTCCCTGTGGGTGCCCCGGCTGACCCCTAGGTGTCCCTGGGGGTGCCCTGGAGGTCCCCCAGGTGTCCCTGGGGGTGCCCTGGGTGTCCCTGTGGGTGCCCTGGCTGTCCCTACATGTCCCTGGGGTGCCCTGGGCGCCCTGGGGTGCCCTGCCTGTCCCCTACGTGTCCCTGGCGGTGCCCTCGCTGTCCCTAGGCTGCCCTGGCTGTCCCCTAGGTGTCCCGGGAGGTGCCCTGCTTGTCCCCTAGGTGTCCCTGGGTGTGCCCTGGGTGTCCCTGGGGGCGCACAGGGTGTCCCTGGGGTTCCCTGGCTGTCCCCTAGGTGTCCCTGGGCGTGCCCTGGGTGTCCCTGGGGGTGCACATGGTGTCCCTGGGGTTCCCTGGCTGTCCCCAAGGTGTCCCTGGGGGGGGCCCTGGCTGTCCCCTAGGTGTCCCTGGGGTTGCCCTGGCTGTCTCTGGGGTGTCCTGGGGGTGCCCTTGGTGTCCCTGGGGGTGCACAGGGTGTCCCTGGGGGTGCCCTGGCTGTGCCCTCGCTGTCCCTGGGGGTGGCCTGGCTGTCCCTAGAGTGCCCTGGCTGTCCCCTAGGTGTCCCTGGGGGTGCCCCGGCTGTCCCCTAGGTGTCCCTGGGGATGCCCTAGGTGTCCCTGGGGGTGCCCTGGCTGTCCCTACGGTGCCCTGGCTGTCCCCTAGGTGTCCCTGGGGGTGCCCAGGGTGTCCCTGGTGTACCCTGGCTGTCCCCAAGGTGTCCCTGTGGGTGCCCAGAGTGTCCCTGGGGGTGCCCTGGCTGTGCCCTCGCTGTCCCTGGGGGTGGCCTGGCTGTCCCTAGAGTGCCCTGGCTGTCCCCTAGGTGTCCCTGGGGGTGCCCCGGCTGTCCCCTAGGTGTCCCTGGGGATGCCCTGGCTGTCCCTGGGGGTGCCCAGGCTGTCCCCTAGGTGTCCCTGGGTGTGCCCTGGGTGTCTCTGGGGATCCCTGGCTGTCCCCTAGGTGTCCCTGGGGGTGCCCTGGGTGTCCCTGGGGGTGCACAGGGTGTCCCTGGGGGTGCCCTGGCTGTCCCTGGGGGTGCACAGGGTGTCCCTGGGGTTCCCTGGCTGTCCCGTACGTGTCCCTGGGGGTGCCCTGGAGGTCCCCTAGGCGTCCCTGGGGGGGCCCTGGCTGTCCCTGTGGGTGCCCTGGCTGTCCCCTACGTGTCCCTGGGGTGCCCTGGGTGTCCCTGGGGTGCCCCGGGGTGCCCTGGCTGTCCCCTTGCTGTCCCTGGGGGGGCCCTGGCTGTCTCCTAGGTGTCCCTGGGGGTGCCCTGGCTGTCCCTGTGGGTGCCCTGGGGTGCCCTGGCTGTCCCCTAGGTGTCCATGGGGTGGCCCTGGCTGTCCCCTAGGTGTCCCTGGGGGTGCTCTGGCTGTCCCTGGGGGAGCCATGGCTGTCCCCTTGGTGTCCCTGGGGGTGCCCAGGCTGTCCCCTAGGTGTCCCTGGGGGTGCCCTGAGTGTCCCTGGTGGTGCCCTGGCTGTCCCTAGGGTGCCCTGGCTGTCCCCTCGGTGTGCCTGGGGGTGCCCTGCCTGTCTTCTAGGTGTCCTTTGGGGTGCCCTGACTGTCCCTAGGGTGCCCTGGCTGTGCCCTAGGTGTCGCTGGGTGTGCCCTGGGTGTCCCTGGGGGTGCACAGGGTGTCCCTGGGGTGCCCTGGCTGTCCCCTAGGTGTCCCTGGGGGTGCCCCGGCTGTCCCCTAGGTGTCCCTGGCGGTGCCCTGAGTGTCCCTGGGGGTGCCCTGGCTGTCCCCTAAGTGTCCTAGGGGGTACCCTGGCTGTCCCTAGGGTGCCATGGCTGTCCCTTAGGTGTCCCTGGGTGTGCCCTGGGTGTCCCTGGGGAGCCCTGGCTGTCCCCTAGGTGTCCCTGGGGGGGCCCTGGCTGTCCCTGGGGTTCCCCGGCTGTCCCCTAGGTGTCCCTGGGAGTGCCCTGGCTGTCCCCTACGTGTCCCTGGGGGTGCCCTGGGTGTCCCTGGGATGCCCTGACTGTCCCCTAGGTGTCCCTGAGGGGGCCCTGGCTGTCTCCTAGGTGTCCCTGGGGGTGCCCTGGCTGTCCCTTAGGTGTCCCTGGGTGTGCCCTGGGTGTCTCTGGGGAACCCTGGCTGTCCCCTAGGTGTCCCTGGGGGGGCCCTGGCTGTCCCTGGGGTTCCCTGGCTGTCCCCTAGGTGTCCCTGGGGGTGCCCCGGCTTTCCCCTCGGTGTCCCTGGGGGTGCCCTGGGTGTCCCTGGGGGTGCCCTGGCTGTCCATAGGGTGCCCTGGCTTTCCCCTAGGTGTCCCTGGGGTGCCCTGGCTGTCCTCTAGGTGTCCCTGGGGGTGCCCTGCCTGTCCCCCAAGTGTCCTAGGGGTTGCCCTTGCTGTCCCTAGGGTGCCCTGGCTGTGCCCTCGTTGTCTCTGGGGGTGCCCTGGCTGTCCCTGGGGTACCCTGGCTGTCCCCTAGGTGTCCCTGGGAGTGCCCCAGCTGTCCCCTAGGTGTCCCTGGGGGTGCCCTGAGTGTCCCTGGGGGTGCCCTGGCTGTCCCCTAAGTGTCCTAGGGAGTATCCTGGCTGTCCCGAGGGTTCCCTGGCTGTCCCATAGGTGTCCCTGGGGGGGCCCTGGCTGTCCCTGTGGGAGCCAAGGCTGTCCCTGGGGGTGCCCTGGCTGTCCCCTAGGTGTCCCTGAGGGGGCCCTGGCTGTCTCCTAGGTGTCCCTGGGGTGTCCCTGGGGTTCCCTGGCTGTCCCCTAGGTGTCCCTGGGGGGGCCCTGGCTGTCCCCTAGGTGACCCTGGGTGTGCCCTGTGTGTCCCTGGGGGTGCACAGGGTGTCCCTGGGGTTCCCTGGCTGTCCACTAGGTGTCCCTGGGGGGGCCCTGGCTGTCCCCTAGGTGTCCCTGGCGGTGCCCTGGGTGTCCCTGGGGGTGCCCAGGGTGACCCTGGGGTTCCCTGTCTGTCCCCAAGGTGTCCCTGGGGGTGCCCTGGGTGTCCCTGGGGTTCCCTGGCTGTCCCGTTCGTGTCCCTGGGGGTGCCCTGGAGGTCCCCTAGGCGTCCCTGGGGGTGCCCTGCGTGTCCCTGGGGTGCCCTGGCTGTCCCCTACGTGTCCCTGGGGTGCCCTGGATGTCCCTGGGGCGCCCTGGGGTGCCCTGGCTGTCCCCTAGGTGTCCATGGGGGGCCCTGGCTGTCTCCTAGGTGTCCCTGGGGTGCCCTGGGTGTCCCTGGGGTGCCCTGGGGCGCCCTGGCTGTTTCCTAGGTGTCCATGGGGGAGCCCTGGCTGTCCCCTAGGTGTACCTGGGGGTGCTCTGGCTGTCCCTGGGGGAGCCATGGCTGTCTCCTTGGTGTCCCTGGGGGTGCCCAGGCTGTCCCCTAGGTGTCCCTGGGGGTGCCCTGGGTATCCCTGGGGGTGCCCTGGCTGTCCCTAGGGTGCCCTGGCTGTGCCCCAGGTGTCGCTGGGTGTGCCCTGGGGTGCCCCGGCTGTCCCCTAGGTGTCCCTGGGGGTGCCCTGAGTGTCCCTGGGGGTGCCCTGGCTATCCCCTATGTGTCCTAGGGGGTACCCTGGCTGTCCCTAGGGTGCCCTGGCTGTCCCTTAGGTGTCCCTGGGTGTGCCCTGGGTGTCTCTGGGGAGCCCTGGCTGTCCCCTAGGTGTCCATGGGGGGGCCCTGGCTGTCCCTGGGGGAGCCATCGCTGTCCGTGGGGGTGCCCTGCCTGTCCCCTAGGTGTCCCTGGGGGTGCCCTGGCTGTCCCTGGGGGTGCCCCGGCTGTCCCCTAGGTGTCCCTGGGGTGCCCTGCCTGTCCTCTAGGTGTCCCTGGGGGTGCCCTGGCTGTCCCCTCGGTGGCCCTGGGGGTGCCCTGGCTGTCCATAGGGTGCCCTGGCTGTCCCTTAGGTGTCCCTGGGTGTGCCCTGGGTGTCTCTGGGGTGCCCTGCCTGTCCCCTAGGTGTCCCTGGGGGTGCCCTGGGTGTCCCTGGGGGTGCACAGGGTGTCCCTGGGGTTCCCTGGCTGTCCCCTAGGTGTCCCTGGGGGGGCCCCGACTGTCCCCTAGGTGTCCCTGGGTGTGCCCTGGGTGTCCCTGGGGAGCCCTGGCTGTCCCCTAGGTGTCCCTGGGGGGGCCCTGGCTGTCCCCTATGTGTCCCTGAGGGTGCCCTGGCTGTCCCTGGGGGTGCACAGGGTGTCCCTGGGGTTCCCTGGCTGTCCCGTACGTGTCCATGGAGGTGCCCTGGAGGTCCCCTTGGTGTCCCTGGGGGTGCCCTGGGTGTCCCTGGGGTGCCCTGGCTGTCCCCTCGGTGTCCCTGGGGGGGCCCTGGCTGTCTCCTAGGTGTCCCTGGGGGTGCCCTGGGCGTCCCTGGGGTGCCCTGTGGGTGCCCTGGCTGTCCCCTAGGTGTCTCTTGGGTGCCCTGGGTGTCCCTGGGGTGACCTGGGGAGCCTTGGCTGTCCTCTAGTATCCCTGGAGGTGCCCTGCCTGTCCCCTACGTGTACCTGGGGGTGCCCTCGCTGTCCCTGGGGTGCCCTGGCTGTCCCCTAGGTGTCCCTGGGGGCGCCCTGGCTGTCCCTTAGGTGTCCCTGGGGGTGCCCTGGCTGTCCCTAGGGTGCCCTGGCTGTCCCCTCGGTGTCCCTGGGGGTGCCCTGCCTTTCCCCTAGGTGTCTCTGGGGTGCCCTGGCTGTCCTCTAGGTGTCCCTGGGGGTGCCCTGGGTGTCCCTAGGGGTGCCCTAGCTGTCACCTAGGTGTCCCTTGGGGTGCCCTGCCTGTCCCCTAAGTGTCCTAGGGGGTGCCCTGGCTGTGCCCTCGGTGTCTCTGGGGCGGCCCTGGCTGTCCCTAGGGTGCCCTGGCTGTCCCTTAGGTGTCCCTGGGTGTACCCTGGGTGTCTCTGGGGCGCCCTGGCTGTCCCCTAGGTGTCCCTCGGGGTGCCCAGGGTGTCTCTGGGGGTGCCCAGGGTGTCCCTGGGGTTCTCTGGCTGTCCCGTAGGTGTCCCTGGGGGTGCCCTGAGTGTCCCTGGGGGTGCACAGGGTGTCCCCTAAGTGTCCTAGGGGGTATCCTGGCTGTCCCGAGGGTGCCCTGGCTGTCCCATAGGTGTCCCTGGGGGGGCCCTGGCTGTCCCTGTGGGAGCCATGGCTGTCCCTGGGGGTGCCCTGCCTGTCCCCTAGGTGTCCCTGGGGGGCTCCTGGCTGTCTCTGGGGTTCCCTGACTGTCCCCTAGGTGTCCCTGAGGGGGCCCTGGCTGTCTCCTAGATGTCCCTGGGTTGTCCCTGGGGTTCCCTGGCTGTCCCCTAGGTGTCCCTGGGGGGGCCCTGGCTGTGCCCTAGGTGACCCTAGGTGTGCCCTGGGTGTCCCTGGGGGTGCACAGGGTGTCCCTGGGGTTCCCTGGCTGTCCACTAGGTGTCCCTGGGGGTGCCCTGGCTGTCCCCTAGGTGTCCCTGGGGGTGCCCTGGGTGTCCCTGGGGGTGCCCAGGGTGACCCAGAGGTTCCCTGTCTGTCCCCAAAGTGTCCCTGGGGGTGCCCTGGGTGTCCCTGGGGCGCCCTGGCTGTCCCCTAGGTGTCCCTGGGGTTCCCTGGCTGTCCCGTACGTGTCCCTGAGGTGCCCTGGCTGTCCCCTACGTGTCCCTGGGGGTGCCCCGGCTGTCCCCTAGGTGTCCCTGGGTGTGCCCTGGGTGTCCCTGGGGGTGCCCAGGGTGTCCCTGGGGTTCCCTGGCTGTCCCGTACGTGTCCCTGGGGGTGCCCTGGAGGTCCCCTAGGCGTCCCTGGGGGTGCCCTGGGTGTCCCTGGGGTTCCCTGGCTGTCCCCTAGCTGTCCCTGGGGGGGCCCTGTCTGTCTCCTAGGTGTCCCTGGGGGTGCCCTGGCTGTCCCTGTGGGTGCCCTGGCTGTCCCCTACGTGTCCCTGAGGTGCCCTGGGTGTCCCTGGGTGCCCTGGGGTGCCCTGGCTGTCCCCTCGGTGTCCATGGTGTGGCCCTGGCTGTCCCCTAGGTGTCCCTGGGGGTGCTCTGGCTGTCCCTGGGGGAGCCATGGCTGTCCCCTTGGTGTCCCTGGGGGTGCCCAGGCTGTCCCCTAGGTGTCCCTGGGCGTGCCCTGGGTGTCCCTGGGGTTTCCCTGGCTGCCCCTAGGGTGCCCTGGCTGTCCCCTCGGTGTGCCTGGGGGTGCCCTGCCTGTCCCCTAGGTGTCCTTGTGGGTGCCCTGGCTGTCCCTAGGGTGCCCTGGCTATGCCCTTGGTGTCGCTGGGTGTGCCCTGGGTGTCCCTGGGGGTGCACAGGGTGTCCCTGGGGTGCCCTGGCTGTCCCCTAGGTGTCCCTGGGGGTGCCCCGGCTGTCCCCTAGGTGTCCCTGGGGGTGAGCTGAGTGTCCCTGGGGGTTCCCGGGCTGTCCCCTAAGTGTCCTAGGGGGTACCCTGGCTGTCCCTAGGGTGCCCTGGCTGTCCCTTAGGTGTCCCTGGGTGTGCCCTGGGTGTCTCTGGGGAGCCCTGGCTGTCCGCTAGGTGTCCCTGGGAGGGTACTGGCTGTCTCTGGGGTTCCCTGGCTGTCCCCTAGGTGTCCCTGGGGGTGCCCTGGCTGTCTCTGGGGTTCCCTGGGGGTGCCCTGGGTGTCCCTGGGGGTGCCCTGGGTGTCCCTGGGGTGCCCTGGCTGTCCCCTAGGTGTCCCTGGGGGTGCCCCGGTTCTCCCCTAGGTGTCCCTGGGGGTGCCCTGGCTGTCCCTGGGGGTGCCCAGCCTGTTCCCCAAGTGTCCCTGGGATGCCCTGCCTGTCTCGTCAGTGTCCCTGGGGGTGCCCTGGCTGTCCCTGGGGGTGCCCCGGCTGTCCCCTAGGTGTCCCTGGGGTGCCCTGCCTGTCCTCTAGGTGTCCCTGGGGGTGCCCTGGCTGTCCCTAGGGTGCCCTGGCTGTCCCTTAGGTGTCCCTGGGTGTGCCCTGGGTGTCTCTGGGGTGCCCTTCCTGTCCCCTAGGTGTCCCTGGGGGTGCCCTGGGTGTCCCTGGGGGTGCACAGGGTGTCCCTGGGGTTCCCTGGCTGTCCCCTAGGTGTCCCTGGGGGGGCCCTGGCTGTCCCCTAGGTGTCCCAGGGGGTGCCCTGGCTGTCCGTGGGGGTGCACAGGGTGTCCCTGGGGTTCCTTGGCTGTCCCGTACGTGTCCCTGGGGGTGCCCTGGAGGTCCCCTAGGCTTCCCTGGGGGGGCCATGGATGTCTCCTAGGTGTCCCTGGGGGTGCCCTGGCTGTCCCCTGGCTGTCTCTGGGGTTCCCTGGCTGTCCCCTAGGTGTCCCTGGGGGTGCCCTGGAGGTCCCCTACGTGTATCTGGGGGTGCCCTGGGTGTCCCTGGGGTGCCCTGACTGTCCCCTAGGTGTCCCTGAGGGGGCCCTGGCTTTCTCCTAGGTGTCCCTGGGGGTGCCCTGGCTGTCCCTGGGGCGCCCTGGGGGTGCCCTGGGTGTCCCTGGGCGTGCACAGGGTGTCCCTGGGGTGCCCTGGCTGTCCCCTAGGTGTCCCTGGGGGTGCCCCGGCTGTCCCCTCGGTGTCCCTGGGGGAGCCATGGCTGTCCCTGGGGGTGCCCTGCCTGTCCCCTCGGTGTCCCTGGGGGTGCCCTGGCTGTCTCTGGGGTGCCCTGGGGGTGCCCTGGGTGTCCCTGGGGTGCCCTGGGGCGCCCTGCCTGTCCCCTAGGTGTCCCTGGGGGTGCCCTGGGTATCCCTAGGCTGCCCGGGCTGTCCCCTAGGTGTCCCTGGGGGTGCCCTGCTTGTCCCCTAGATGTCCTTGGGGGTGCCCTGGCTGTCCCTAGGGTGCCCTGGCTGTGCCCTAGGTGTCCCTGGGTGTGCCCTGGGTGTCCCTGGGGGTGCACAGGGTGTCCCTGGGGTTCCCTGGCTGTCCCCTAGGTGTCCCTGGGGGTGCCCTGGCTGTCTCTGGGGTGCCCTGGGGGTGCCCTGGGTGTCCCTGGGGGTGCACAGGGTGTCCCTGGGGTGCCCTGGCTGTCCCCTAGGTGTCCCTGGGGGTGCCCCGGCTGTCCCCTAGGTGTCCCTGGGGGTGCCCTGGGTGTCCCTGGGGGTGCCCCTGGCTGTCCCCTAGGTGTCCCTGGGAGTGCCCTGGCTGTCCATAGGGTGCCCTGGCTGTCCCCTGGGTGTCCCTGGGGTGCCCTGGCTGTCCTCTAGGTGTCCCTGGGGGGGCCCTGGCTATCCCTGTGGGTGCCCTGGCTGTCCCCTACGTGTCCCTGGGGTGCCCTGGGTGTCCCTGGGGTGCCCTGGGGTGCCCTGGCTGTCCCCTAGGTGTCCATGGGGGGGCCCTGGCTGTCCCTGTGGGAGCCATGGCTGTCCCCTTGGTGTCCCTGGGGGTGCCCAGGCTGTCCCCTAGGTGTCCCTGGGGGTGCCCTCGGTGTCCCTGGGGGTGCCCTGCCTGTCCCCTAGGTGTCCTTGGGGGTGCCCTGGCTGTCCCTAGGGTGCCCTGGCTGTGCCCTAGGTGTCCCTGGGGGTGCCCTGGGTGTCCCTGGGGGTGCCCCTGGCTGTCCCCTAGGTGTCCTTGGGGGTGCCCTGGGTGTTCCTGGGGGCGCACAGGGTGTCCCTGGGGTTCCCTGGCTGTCCCCTAGGTGTCCCTGGGGGGGCCCTGGCTGTCCCCTAGGTGTCCCTGGGGGTGCCCTGGCTGTCTCTGGGGTGCCCTGTGGGTGCCCTGGGTGTCCCTGGGAGTGCACAGGGTGTCCCTGGGGTGCCCCGGCTGTCCCCTTGGTGTCCCTGGGGGTGCCCTGGGTGTCCCTGGGGGTGCCCCTGGCTGTCCCCTAGGTGTCCCTGGGAGTGCCCTGGCTGTCCCTAGGGTGCCCTGGCTGTGCCCTCGCTGTCCCTGGGGGTGGCCTGGCTGTCCCTGGAGTGCCCTGGCTGTCCCCTAGCTGTCCCTGGGGGTGCCGCGGCTGTCCCCTAGGTGTCCCTGGGGATGCCCTGGATGTCCCTAGGGGTGCCCAGGCTGTCCCCTAGGTGTCCCTGGGTGTGCCCTTGGTGTCTCTGGGGAGCCCTGGCTGTCCCCTAGGTGTCCCTGGGGGTGCCCTGGGTGTCCCTGGGGGTGCACAGGGTGTCCCTGGGGGTGCCCTGGCTGTTCCTGGGGGTGCACAGGGTGTCCCTGGGGTTCCCTGGCTGTCCCGTACGTGTCCCTGGGGGAGCCCTGGAGGTCCCCTAGGCGTCCCTGGGGGTGCACTGGGTGTCCCTGGGGTGCCCTGGCTGTCCCCTAGCTGTCCCTGGGGGGGCCCGTGCTGTCCCCTAGGTGTCCCTGGGGGTGCCCTCGGTGTCCCTGGGGGTGCCCTGCCTGTCCCCTAGGTGTCCTTGGGGGTGCCCTGGCTGTCCCTAGGGTGCCCTGGCTGTGCCCTAGGTGTCGCTGGGTGTGCCCTGGATGTCCCTGGGGGTGCACTGGGTGTTCCTGGGGGTGCCCTGCCTGTTCCCTAGGGGTCCCTGGGGGGGTCCTGGCTGTCTCTGGGGTTCCCTGGCTGTCCCCTAGGTGTCCCTGGGGGTGCCCTGGCTGTCTCTGGGGTGCCCTGGGGGTGCCCTGGGTGTCCCTGGAGGTGCACAGGGTGTCCTTAGGGTGCCCTGGAGGTCCGCTAGGTGTCCCTGGGGGTGCCCTGGGTGTCCCTGGGGCTGCCCTGGCTGTCCCTAGGGTACCCTGGCTGTCCCTTAGGTGTCCCTGTGTGTGCCCTGGGTGTCTCTGGGGAGCCCTGGCTGTCCCCTAGGTGTCCCTGGGGGGGCCCTGCCTGTCCCCTAGGTGTCCCTGGGGGTGCACTGGCTGTCCCTGGGGGTGCCCTGCCTGTCCCCTAGGTGTCCCTGGGGGGGTCCTGGCTGTCTCTGGGGTGCCCTGGTTGTCCCCTACGTGTCCCTGGGGGTGCCCTGGCTGTCCCAGGAGTGCCCTGGCTGTCCCTTACGTGTCCCTGGGGGTGCCCCGGCTGTCCCCTAGGTGTCCCTGGGGGTGCCCTGGCTGACCCTGGGGGTGCCCAGGCTCTCCCCTAGGTGTCCCTGGGGGTGCCCTGGGTGTCCCTGGGGTGCCCTGACTGTCCCCTAGGTGTCCCTGGGGTGCCCTTCCTGTCCTCTAGGTGTCCCTGGGGGTTCCCTGGCTGTCCCCTAGGTGTCCCTGGGGGGGCCCTGGCTGTCCCCTAGGTGTCCCTGGGGGTGCACTGGCTGTCCCTGCGGGAGCCATGGCTGTCCCCTAGGTGTCCCTGGGGGGGCCCTGGCTGTCCCCTAGGTGTCCCTGGGGGTGCCCTGGGTGTCCCTGGGGTGCCCTGACTGTCCCCTAGGTGTCCCTGGGGGGGCCCTGGCTGTCTCTGGGGTGCCCTGGCTGTCCCCTACGTGTCCCTGAGGGTGCCCTGGCTGTCCCTGGAGTGCCCTGGCTGTCCCCTAGGTGTCCCTGGGGGTGCCCAGTCTGTCCCCTAGGTGTCCCTGGGTGTGCCCTGGGTGTCTCTGGGGTGCCCTGGCTGTCCCCTAGGTGTCCCTGAAGGTGCCCTGGGTGTCCCTGGGGGTGCACAGGGTGTCCCTGGGCTTCCCTGGCTGTCCCCTAGGTGTCCCTGGGGTGCCCTGGCTGTTCTCTAGGTGTCCCTGGGGGTGCCCTGGGTGTCCCTGGGGGTGCCCTGGCTGTCCCCTAGGTGTCCCTGGGAGTGCCCTGCCTGTCCCCTAAGTGTCCAAGGGGGTTCCCTGGCTGTGCCCTCGGTGTCTCTGGGGGTGACCTGGCTGTCCCTTAGGTGTCCCTGGGGGTGCCCTCGCTGTCCCTGGGGTGCCCTTGCTGCCCCCTAGGCGGACCAGGGGGTGCCCTGGTTGTCCCCGGGGGTGCCCTCGCTGTCCCCTAGGTGTCCCTGGGGGTGCCCTGGGTGTCCCCTCGGTGTCCCTGGGGGTGCCCTGCCTGTCTTTAGGGTGCCCTGGCTGTCCCCTAGGTGTCCCTGGGGGTGCCCTAGGTGTCCTTGGGGGTGCCCTGGCTGTCCCTAGGGTGCCCTGGCTTTCCCCTAGGGGTCTCTGGGGGTGCCCTGGCTGTCCCCTAGGTGTCCCTGGGGGTGCCCTGGGTGTCCCTGGGGTACCCTGGCTGTCCCCAAGGTGTCCCTGTGGGTGCCCTGGCTGTCCCTTAGGTGTCCCTGGGGGTGCCCTCGCTGTCCCTGGGGTGCCCTTGCTGCCCCCTAGGCGGACCTGGGGTGCCCTGGTTGTCCCCGGGGGTGCCCTCGCTGTCCCCTAGGTGTCCCTGGGGGTTCCCTGGGTGTCCCCTCGGTGTCCCTGGGGGTGCCCTGGCTGTCTTTAGGGTGCCCTGGCTGTCCCCTATGTGTCCCTGGGGGTGCCCTAGGTGTCCTTGGGGGTGCCCTGGCTGTACCTAGGGTGCCCTGGCTGTCCCCTAGGGGTCTCTGGGTGTGCCCTGGCTGTCCCCTAGGTGTCCCTGGGGGTGCCCTGGGTGTCCCTGGGGTACCCTGACTGTCCCCCAGGTGTCCCTGGGGGAGCCATGGCTGTCCCCTAGGTGTCCCTGGGGGGGCCCTGGCTGTCCCCTAGGTGTCCCTGGTGGTGCCCTCGGTGTCCCTGGGGTGCCCTGACTGTCCCCTAGCTGTCCCTGGGGTGGCCCTGGCTGTCTCTGGGGGGCCCTGGCTGACCCCTACGTGTCCCTGAAGGTGCCCTGTCTGTCCCTGGAGTGCCCTGGCTGTCCCCTAGGTGTCCCTGGGGGTGCCCCGGCTGTCCTCTTGGTGTCCCTGGGAATGCCCTGGCTGTGCCCTCCGTGTCTCTGGGGGTGCCCTGGCTGTCCCTAGGGTGCCCTGGCTGTCCCTTAGGTGTCCCTGAGTGTGCCCTGGGTGTCTCTGGGGTTCCCTGGCTGTCTCCTAGGTGTCCCTGGGGGTGCCCTGGCTGTCCCTGGGGGTGCACAGGGTGTCCCTGGGATTCCCTGGCTGTCCCGTACGTGTCCCTGGGGGTGCCCTGGCTGTCCCCTTGGTGTCCCTGGGGGTGCCCTGGGTGTCCCTGGGCTGCCCTGGCTGTCCCCTAGGTGTCCCTGGGGGGGCCCTGGCTGTCTCCTAGGTGTCCCTGGGGGTGCCCTGGGCGTCCCTGGGGTGCCCTGGGGTGCCCTGGCTGTCCCCTAGGTGTCCCTGGGGTGCCCTGGGTGTCCCTGGGGTGCCTTGGGGTGCCTTGGCTGTCCCCTAGTGTCCCTGGAGGTGCCCTGCCTGTCCCCTACGTGTCCCTGGGGGTGCCCTCGCTGTCCCTGGGGTGCCCCGGCTGTCCCCTAGGTGTCCCTGGGGGCGCCCTGGCTGTCCCCTAGGTGACCCTGGGGGTGCCCTGGGTGTCCCTGGGGGTGCCCAGGGTGTCCCTGGGGTTCCCAAACTGTCCCGTATGTGTCCCTGGAGGTCTCCTAGGTGTCCCTGGGGGTGCCTTCGCTGTCCCTGGGGTGCCCTTGCTGTCCCCTAAACGGCCCTGGGGGTGCCCTGGGTGTCCCCGGGGGTGCCCTCGCTGTCCCCTAGGTGTCCCTGGGGGTGCCCTGGGTGTCCCCTCGGTGTCCCTGGGGGTGCCCTGGCTGTCTTTAGGGTGCCCTGGCTGTCCCCTAGGTGTCCCTGGAGGTGCCCTAGGTGTCCCTGGGGGTGCCCTGGCTGTCCCTAGGGTGCCCTGGCTGTCCCCTTGGTGTCCCTGGGGGTGCCCTGGGTGTCCCTGGGGTACCCTGGCTGTCTCCAAGGTGTCCCTGTGGGTGCCCAGAGTGTCCCTGGGAGTGCCCTGGCTGTCCCCTAAATGTCCCTGGGGGTGCCCTGCCTGTCCCCTAGGTGTCCCTGGGGGTGCCCTGCCTGTTCCCTAGGTGTCCCTGGGGGTGCCCTGGGTGTCCCTGGGGGTGCCCTGGCTGTCCCCTAGGTGTCCCTGGGGGTGCCCTGGCTGTCCATAGGGTGCCCTGGCTGTCCCCTTGGTGTCCCTGGGGTGCCCTGTCTGTCCTCTAGGTGTCCCTGGGGGTGCCCTGCCTGTCCCCTAAGTGTCCTAGGGGGTGCCCTGGCTGTCCCTAGGGTGCCCTGGCCGTGCCCTCGCTGTCCCTGGGGGTGGCCTGGCTGTCCCTGGAGTGCCCTGGCTGTCCCCTAGGTGTCCCTGGGGGTGCCCCGGCTGTCCCCTAGGTGTCCCTGGGGATGCCCTGGCTGACCCTGGGGGTGCCCAGGCTGTCCGCTAGGTGTCTCTGGGTGTGCCCTGGGTGTCTCTGGGGAGCCCTGGCTGTCCCCTAGGTGTCCCTGGGGGTGCCCTGGGTGTCCCTCGGGGTGCACAGGGTGTCCCTGGGGGTGCCCTGGCTGTCCCTGGGGGTGCACAGGGTGTCCCTGGGGTTCCCTGGCTGTCCCGTACGTGTCCCTGGGGGTGCCCTGGAGGTCCCCTAGGCGTCCCTGGGGGTGCTCTGGGTGTCCCTGAGGTGCCCTGGCTGTCCCCTAGCTGTCCCTGGGGTGGCCCTGGCTGTCTCCTAGGTGTCCCTGGGGGTGCCCTGGCTGTCCCTGTGGGTTCCCTGGCTGTCCCCTACGTGTCCCTGGGGTGCCCTGGGTGTCCCTGGAGTGCCCTGGGGTGACCTGGCTGTCCCCTCGGTGTCCATTGGGGGGCCCTGGCTGTCCCCTAGGTGTCCCTGGCAGTGCCCAGGCTGTCCCCTAGGTGTCACTGGGGGTGCCCTGGGTGTCCCTGGGGGTGCCCTGGCTGTCCCTAGGGTGCCCTGCCTGTCCCCTAAGTGTCCTAGGGGGTGCCCTGGCTGTCCCTAGGGTGTCCTGGCTGTGCCCTCGGTGTCTCTGGGGGTGCCCTGGCTGTCCCTAGGGTGCCCTGGCTGTCCCTTAGGTGTCCCTGGGTGTGCCCTGGGTGTCTCTGGGGAGCCCTGGCTGTCCCCTAGGTGTCCCTGGGGGGGCCCTGGCTGTCCCCTAGGTGTCCCTGGGGGTGCCCTGGCTGTCCCAGGAGTGCCCTGGCTGTCCCCTACGTGTCCCTGGGGGTGCCCCGGCTGTCCCCTAGGTTTCCCTGGGGGTGCCCTGGCTGACCCTGGAAGTGCCCTGGCTGCTCCTGTGGGTACCCTGGCTGTCCCCTATGTGTCCCTGGGGGGGCCCTGGCTGTCCCCTAGGTGTCCCTGGGGGTGCTCTGGCTGTCCCTGGGGGAGCCATGGCTGTCCCCTAGGTGTCCCGGGGGGGGCCCTGGCTGTCCCCTAGGTGTCCCTGGGGGTGCCCTGGGTGTCCCTGGGGTGCCCTGACTGTCCCCTAGGTGTCCTTGGGGGGGCCCTGGCTGTCTCTGGGGTGCCCTGGCTGTACCCTAGGTGTCCCTGGGGGTGCCCCGGGTGTCCCTGGGGTGCCCTGGCTGTCCCCTAGGTGTCCTAGGGGGTGCCCTGGCTGTGCCCTCGGTGTCTCTGGGGGTGCCCTGGCTGTCCCTAGGGTGCCCTGGCTGTCCCTTAGGCGTCCCTGGGTGTGCCCTGGGTGTCTCTGGGGTGCCCTGGCTGTCCCCTAGGTGTCCCTGGGGGTGCCCTGGGTGTCCCTGGGGGTGCCCAGGGTGCCACTGGGGTTCCCTGGCTGTCCCGTATGTGTCCCTGGAGGTCTCCTACGTGTCCCTGGGGGTGCCCTCGCTGTCCCTGGGGTGCCCTTGCTGTCCCCTAGGCGGCCCTGGGGTTGCCCTGGGTGTCCCCGGGGGTGCCCTCGCTGTCCCCTAGGTGTCCCTGGAGGTGCCCTGGGTGTCCCCTCGGTGTCCCTGGGGGTGCCCTGGCTGTCTTTAGGGTGCCCTGGCTGTCCCCTAGGTGTCCCTGGGGGTGCCCTTGGTGTCCCTGGGGGTGCCCTGGCTGTCCCTAGGGTGCCCTGGCTGTCCCCTAGGTGTCCCTGGGGGTGCCCTGGGTGTCCCTGGGGTACCCTGGCTGTCCCCAAGGTGTCCCTGTGGGTGCCCAGAGTGTCCCTGAGAGTGCCCTGGCTATCCCCTAAATGTCCCTTGGGGTGCCCTGGCTATCCCCTAGGTGTCCCTGGGGGTGCCCTGCCTGTCCCTGGGGTGCCCTGGCAGTCCCCTAGGTGTCCCTGGGGGGGCCCTGGCTGTCCCCTAGGTGTCCCTGGGGGTGTCCTAGGTGTCCCTGGGGGTGCCCTGGGTGTCCCTGGGGTGCCCTGGCTGTCCCCAGGGTCTCCCTGTGGGTGCCCAGAGTGTCCCTGGGAGTGCCCTGGCTGTCCCCTTGGGGTCTCTGGGAGTGCCCTGGCTGTCCTGTCAGTGTCCCTGGTGGTGCCCTGCCTGTCCCCTTGGTGTCCCTGGGGTTGTCCTGGGTGTCCCTGGAGTGCCCTGGCTGACCCCTAAATGTCCCTGGGAGTGCCCTGGCTGTCCCCTAGGTGTCCCTGGGGGTGTCCTGCCTTCCCCTAGGTGTCCCTGGGGGTGCCCTAGGTGTCCGTGGGGGTGCCCGGGGCATCCCTGGGGTGCCCTGGCTGTCCCCAAGGTGTCCCTGTGGGTGCCCAGAGTGTCCCTGCGAGTGCCCTGGCTGTCCCCTAGAGGTCTCTGGGGTTGCCCTGGCTGTCCCGTCAGTGTCCCTGGGGGTGCCCTGCCTGTCCCCTAGGTGTCCCTGGGGGTGCCCTGCCTGTCCCCTAGGCGTCCCTGGGGGTTCCCTGGGTGTCCCTGGGGGTGCCCTGGCTGTCCCCTAGGTGTCCCTGGGGGTGCCCTGGGTGTCCCTGGGGTGCCCTGGCTGTCCCCTAGGTGTCCCTGGGGGTGTCCTAGGTGTCCCTGGGGGTGCCCTGGGTGTCACTGGGGTGCCCTGGCTGTCCCCAAGGTCTCCCTGTGGGTGCCCAGAGTGTCCCTGGGAGTGCCCTGGCTGTCCCCTAGGGGTCTCTGGGGGTGCCCTGGCTGTCCCGTCAGTGTCCCTGGGGGTGCCCTGCCTGTCCCCTTGGTGTCCCTGGGGGTGTCCTGGGTGTCCCTGGGGGTGCCCAGGGTGTCCCTGGGGTTCCCTGGCTGTCCCGTATGTGTCCCTGGAGGTCTCCTACGTGTCCCTGGGGGTGCCCTCGCTGTCCCTGGGGTGCCCTTGCTGTCCCCTATGCGGCCCTGGGGTTGCCCTGGGTGTCCCCGGGGGTGCCCTCGCTTTCCCCTAGGTGTCACTGGGGGTGCCCTGGGTGTCCCCTCGGTGTCCCTGGGGGTGCCCTGGCTGTCTTTAGGGTGCCCTGGCTGTCCCCTAGGTGTCCCTGGGGGTGCCCTAGGTGTCCCTGGGGGTGCCCTGGCTGTCCCTAGTGTGCCCTGGCTGTCCCCTCGGTGTCCCTGGGGGTGCCCTGGCTGTCTTTAGGGTGCCCTGCCTGTCCCCTAGGCGTCCCTGGGGGTTCCCTGGGTGTCCCTGGGGGTGCCCTGGCTGTCCCATAGGTGTCCCTGGGGGTGCCCTGGGTGTCCTTTGGGTGCGCTTGCTGTGCCCTCAGTGACTCTGAGGGTGCCCTAGGTGTCCTTGGAGGTGCCCTGGGTGTCCCTGGGCTGCCCTGGCTGTCCCCTAGGTGTCCCTGGGGGTGCCCTACGTGTCCCTGGGGGTGCACAGGGTGTCACTGGGGTTCCCTGGCTGTCCCGTACGTGTCCCTGGGGGTGCCCTGCCCGTCCCCAAGGTGTCCCTGGGGCTGCCCTGGGTGTCCCTGGGGTGCCCTGGCTGTCCCCTAGGTGTCCCTGGGGTGCCCAAGGTGTCCCTGGGGGTGCCCTGGCTGTCCCTAGGGTGCCCTGGCTGTCCCCTAGGTGTCCCTGGGGGTGCCCTGGCTGTCCCCTAGGTGTCCCTGGGGGTGCCCTGGGTGTCCCCAAGGTGTTCTTGGGGGTGCCCAGAGTGTCCCTGGGAGTGCCCTGGCTGTCCCCTAGGGGTCTCTGGGGGTGCCCTGGCTGTCCCCTAGGTGTCCCTGGGGGTGCCCTGGGTGTCCCTAGGGTGCCCTGGCTATTCACTAGGTGGCCCTGGGGGTGCCCTGGCTATCCCTAGGGTGCCCTGGCTGTCCCCTTGGTGTCCCTGGGGGTGCCCTGGAGGTCCCCTACAAGGCCCTGAGGGTGCCCTTTCTGTCCCCTACGTGTCCCTGGGGGTGCCCTGGCTGTCTCTAGGGTGCCCTGGCTGTCCCCTAGGTGTCCCTGGAGTGCCCTCGGTGTCCATGGGGGTGCCCTGGGTGTCCCTGGGCTTCCCTGGCTGTCCCGTAGGTGTCCCTGGGGGTGCCCTGGGTGTCCCTGGGGGTGCACAGGGTGTCACTGGTGTTCCCTGGCTGTCCCGTACATGTCCTTGGGGTTCCCTGGAGGTCCCCTAGGTGTCCCTGGGGGTGCCCAGGGTGTCCCTGGGGGTGCCCTGGCTGTCCCCTAGGTGTCCCTGGGTGTGCCCTGGGTGTCCCTGGGGGGGCCCTGGCTGTCCCCTAGGTGTCCCTGGGGGGGCCCTGGCTGTTCCCTAGGTGTCCCTGGGTGTGCCCTGGGTGTCCCTGGGGGTGCACAGGGTGTCCCTGGGGTTCCCTGGCTGTCCCCTAGGTGTCCCTGGGAGTGCCCTGGGTGTCCCTGGGGGGGCCCTGGCTGTCCCCTAGGTGTCCCTGGGGGGGCCCTGGTGTCCCTGGGTTGCCCTGGCTGTCCCCTAGGTGTCCCTGCCTCGCTCGTATCCTCGACTCCGCCTCCGGCGCCATGGTGACTCCCCTCCCAGTCTGGACCAGTGTGGCCTCACCCCCTCCCCTTGGGCCATCCGACCCATCCCAGTATAGACCAGTAAGGCACCGAGTGGCCACCATGGACCCCCACCCGCCTGCCAGTTCATCCCAGTTCATCCCAGTCCACTCTTCGTCCATCCCAGGTTTCTCTGGTCACCCTCCCAGTGCTCTCGGTCCATCCCAGTCCCGCAGGTGTTGGTGCTTGGGGCTTGATGAGCTGATGCCTGTCAACGTGGAGCGGCTCAAACGGGACCTCAGGGTGAGGGGGGCGCGGATTTGGGGGGATCCTGGGGGTCCTGAGTTGTCGTGGAGAGGGTTTTTGGGTTGATGGGGGGTCTGGGGGGAGTCCTGGGGGCTGCTTTGGGTGCTTTGGGGGGTATTCGGGAGGTTTGGGCGGCCCATTTGAGGCATCAAAGAACCTGAGGAGGGTTTTGATAGCTCCTGGAGGTGGAGGGGGCCGTGGGGGTGAGCTGGCTGTCCCAGGGGGTTCCTGGATGTCCCTCGATGTCCCTGGGGTGCCCTGGCTGTCACTTAGGTGTCCCTGGCAGTGCCCAGGCTGTCCCCTAGGTGTCACTGGGGGTGCCCTGGGTGTCCCTGGGGGTGCCCTGGCTGTCCCTAGGGTGCCCTGGCTGTCCCCTCGGTGTCCCTGGGGGTGCCCTGCCTGTCCCCTTGGTGTCCTTGGGGATGCCCTGGTTGTCCCTAGGGTGCCCTGGCTGTGCCCTAGGTGTCGCTGGGTGTGCCCTGGGTGTCCCTGGGGGTGCACAGGGTGTCCCTGGGGTTCCCTGGCTGTCCCCTAGGTGTCCCTGGGCGTGCCCTGGGTGTCCCTGGGGGTGCACATGGTGTCCCTGGGGTTCCCTGGCTGTCCCCAAAGTGTCCCTGGGGGGGCCCTGGCTGTCCCCTAGGTGTCCCTGGGGTTGCCTTGGCTGTCTCTGGGGTGTCCTGGGGGTGCCCTTGGTGTCCCTGGGGGTGCACAGGGTGTCGCTGGGGTGCCCTCGCTGTCCCCTAGGTGTCCCTGGGGGTGCCCTAGGTGTCCCCTCGGTGTCCCTGGGGGTGCCCTAGGTGTCCCTGGGGGTGCCCTGGCTGTCCCTACGGTGCCCTGGCTGTCCCCTAGGTGTCCCTGTGGGTGCCCAGGGTGTCCCTGGGGTACCCTGGCTGTCCCCAAGGTGTCCCTGTGGGTGCCCAGAGTGTCCCTGGGGGTGCCCTGGCTGTGCCCTCGCTGTCCCTGGGGGTGGCCTGGCTGTCCCTAGAGTGCCCTGGCTGTCCCCTAGGTGTCCCTGGGGGTGCCCCGGCTGTCCCCTAGGTGTCCCTGGGGATGCCCTGGCTGTCCCTGGGGGTGCCCAGGCTGTCCCCTAGGTGTCCCTGGGTGTGCCCTGGGTGTCTCTGGGGAGCCCTGGCTGTCCCCTAGGTGTCCCTGGGGGTGCCCTGGGTGTCCCTGGGGGTGCACAGAGTGTCCCTGGGGGTGCCCTGGCTGTCCCTGGGGGTGCACAGGGTGTCCCTGGGGTTCCCTGGCTGTCCCGTACGTGTCCCTGGGGGTGCCCTGGAGGTCCCCTAGGCGTCCCTGGGGGGGCCCTGGCTGTCCCTGTGGGTGCCCTGGCTGTCCCCTACGTGTCCCTGGGGTGCCCTGGGTGTCCCTGGGGTGCCCTGGGGTGCCCTGGCTGTCCCCTTGCTGTCCCTGGGGGTGCCCTGGCTGTCCCTGTGGGTGCCCTGGGGTGCCCTGGCTGTCCCCTAGGTGTCCATGGGGTGGCCCTGGCTGTCCCCTAGGTGTCCCTGGGGGTGCTCTGGCTGTCCCTGGGGGAGCCATGGCTGTCCCCTTGGTGTCCCTGGAGGTGCCCAGGCTGTCCCCTAGGTGTCCCTGGGGGTGCCCTGGGTGTCCCTGGTGGTGCCCTGGCTGTCCCTAGGGTGCCCTGGCTGTCCCCTCGGTGTGCTTGGGGGTGCCCTGCCTGTCTTCTAGGTGTCCTTTGGGGTGCCCTGACTGTCCCTAGGGTGCCCTGGCTGTGCCCTAGGTGTCGCTGGGTGTGCCCTGGGTGTCCCTGGGGGTGCACAGGGTGTTCCTGGGGTGCCCTGGCTGTCCCCTAGGTGTCCCTGGGGGTGCCCTGGCTGTCCCCTAAGTGTCCTAGGGGGTACCCTGGCTGTCCCTAGGGTGCCATGGCTGTCCCTTAGGTGTCCCTGGGTGTGCCCTGGGTGTCCCTGGGGAGCCCTGGCTGTCCCCTAGGTGTCCCTGGCGGGGCCCCTGGCTGTCCCTGGGGTTCCCTGGCTGTCCCCTAGGTGTCCCTGGGGGTGCCCTGGCTGTCCCCTACGTGTCCCTGGGGGTGCCCTGGGTGTCCCTGGGATGCCCTGACTGTCCCCTAGGTGTCCCTGAGGGGGCCCTGGCTGTCTCCTAGGTGTCCCTGGGGGTGCCCTGGCTGTCCCTTAGGTGTCCCTGGGTGTGCCCTGGGTGTCTCTGGGGAACCCTGGCTGTCCCCTAGGTGTCCCTGGGGGGGCCCTGGCTGTCCCTGGGGTTCCCTGGCTGTCCCCTAGGTGTCCCTGGGGGTGCCCCGGCTTTCCCCTCGGTGTCCCTGGGGGTGCCCTGGGTGTCCCTGGGGGTGCCCTGGCTGTCCATAGGGTGCCCTGGCTTTCCCCTAGGTGTCCCTGGGGTGCCCTGGCTGTCCTCTAGGTGTCCCTGGGGGTGCCCTGCCTGTCCCCCAAGTGTCCTAGGGGTTGCCCTGGCTGTCCCGAGGGTGCCCTGGCTGTGCCCTCGTTGTCTCTGGGGGTGCCCTGGCTGTCCCTGGGGTGCCCTGGCTGTCCCCTAGGTGTCCCTGGGAGTGCCCCAGCTGTCCCCTAGGTGTCCCTGGGGGTGCCCTGAGTGTCCCTGGGGGTGCCCTGGCTGTCCCCTAAGTGTCCTAGGGAGTATCCTGGCTGTCCCGAGGGTTCCCTGGCTGTCCCATAGGTGTCCCTGGGGGGGCCCTGGCTGTCCCCTGTGGGAGCCAAGGCTGTCCCTGGGGGTGCCCTGGCTGTCACCTAGGTGTCCCTGAGGGGGCCCTGGCTGTCTCCTAGGTGTCCTGGGGTGTCCCTGGGGTTCCCTGGCTGTCCCCTAGGTGTCCCTGGGGGGGCCCTGGCTGTCCCCTAGGTGACCCTGGGTGTGCCCTGTGTGTCCCTGGGGGTGCACAGGGTGTCCCTGGGGTTCCCTGGCTGTCCACTAGGTGTCCCTGGGGGGGCCCTGGCTGTCCCCTAGGTGTCCCTGGGGGGTGCCCTGGGTGTCCCTGGGGGTGCCCAGGGTGACCCTGGGGTTCCCTGTCTGTCCCCAAGGTGTCCCTGGGGGTGCCCTGGGTGTCCCTGGGGTTCCCTGGCTGTCCCGTAAGTGTCCCTGGGGTGCCCTGGCTGTCCCTACGTGTCCCTGGGGGTGCCCCGGCTGTCTCCTAGGTGTCCCTGGGTGTGCCCTGGGTGTCCCTGGGGGTGCACAGGGTGTCCCTGGGGTTCCCTGGCTGTCCCGTTCGTGTCCCTGGGGGTGCCCTGGAGGTCCCCTAGGCGTCCCTGGGGGTGCCCTGGGTGTCCCTGGGGTGCCCTGGCTGTCCCCTACGTGTCCCTGGGGTGCCCTGGATGTCCCTGGGGCGCCCTGGGGTGCCCTGGCTGTCCCCTAGGTGTCCATGGGGGGCCCTGGCTGTCTCCTAGGTGTCCCTGGGGTGCCCTGGGTGTCCCTGGGGTGCCCTGGGGCGCCCTGGCTGTCCCTAGGTGTCCATGGGGGAGCCCTGGCTGTCCCCTAGGTGTACCTGGGGGTGCTCTGGCTGTCCCTGGGGGAGCCATGGCTGTCCCCTTGGTGTCCCTGGGGGTGCCCAGGCTGTCCCCTAGGTGTCCCTGGGGGTGCCCTGGGTATCCCTGGGGGTGCCCTGGCTGTCCCTAGGGTGCCCTGGCTGTGCCCCAGGTGTCGCTGGGTGTGCCCTGGGGTGCCCCGGCTGTCCCCTAGGTGTCCCTGGGGGTGACCTGAGTGTCCCTGGGGGTGCCCTAGCTGTCCCCTATGTGTCCTAGGGGTAGCCTGGCTGTCCCTAGGGTGCCCTGGCTGTCCCTTAGGTGTCCCTGGGTGTGCCTGGGTGTCCTCTGGGGAGCCCTGGCTGTCCCCTAGGTGTCCATGGGGGGGCCCTGGCTGTCCCTGGGGGAGCCATCGCTGTCACTGGGGGTGCCCTGCCTGTCCCCTAGGTGTCCCTGGGAGGGTCCTGGCTGTCTCTGGGGTTCCCTGGCTGTCCCCTAGGTGTCCCTGGGGGTGCCCTGGCTGTCTCTTGGGTGCCCTGGGGGTGCCCTGGGTGTCCCTGGAGGTGCACAGGGTGTCCCTGGGGTGCCCTGGAGGTCCCCTAGGTGTCGCTGGGGGTGCCCCGGTTGTCCCCTAGGTGTCCCTGGGGGTGCCCTGGCTGTCCCTGGGGGTGCCCAGGCTGTTCCCCATGTGTCCCTGGGATGCCCTGGCTGTCTCGTCAGTGTCCCTGGGGGTGCCCTGGCTGTCCCTGGGGGTGCCCCGGCTGTCCCCTAGGTGTCCCCTGGGGTGCCCTGCCTGTCCTCTAGGTGTCCCTGGGGGTGCCCTGGCTGTCCCCTCGGTGGCCCTGGGGGTGCCCTGGCTGTCCATAGGGTGCCCTGGCTGTCCTTTAGGTGTCCCTGGGTGTGCCCTGGGTGTCTCTGGGGTGCCCTGCCTGTCCCCTAGGTGTCCCTGGGGGTGCCCTGGGTGTCCCTGGGGGTGCACAGGGTGTCCCTGGGGTTCCCTGGCTGTCCCCTAGGTGTCCCTGGGGGGGCCCCGACTGTCCCCTAGGTGTCCCTGGGGAGCCCTGGCTGTCCCCTAGGTGTCCCTGGGGGGGCCCTGGCTGTCCCCTATGTGTCCCTGAGGGTGCCCTGGCTGTCCCTGGGGGTGCACAGGGTGTCCCTGGGGTTCCCTGGCTGTCCCGTACGTGTCCATGGAGGTGCCCTGGAGGTCCCCTTGGTGTCCCTGGGGGTGCCCTGGGTGTCCCTGGGGTGCCCTGGCTGTCCCCTCGGTGTCTCTGGGGGGGCCCTGGCTGTCTCCTAGGTGTCCCTGGGGGTGCCCTGGGCGTCCCTGGGGTGCCCTGTGGGTGCCCTGGCTGTCCCCTAGGTGTCTCTTGGGTGCCCTGGGTGTCCCTGGGGTGACCTGGGGAGCCTTGGCTGTCCTCTAGTATCCCTGGAGGTGCCCTGCCTGTCCCCTACGTGTACCTGGGGGTGCCCTCGCTGTCCCTGGGGTGCCCTGGCTGTCCCCTAGGTGTCCCTGGGGGCGCCCTGGCTGTCCCTTAGGTGTCCCTGGGGGGGCCCTGGCTGTCCCCTAGGTGTCCCTGGGGGGGCCCTGGCTGTTCCCTAGGTGTCCCTGGGTGTGCCCTGGGTGTCCCTGGGGGTGCACAGGGTGTCCCTGGGGTTCCCTGGCTGTCCCCTAGGTGTCCCTGGGAGTGCCCTGGGTGTCCCTGGGGGGGCCCTGGCTGTCCCCTAGGTGTCCCTGGGGGGGCCCTGGTGTCCCTGGGTTGCCCTGGCTGTCCCCTAGGTGTCCCTGCCTCGCTCGTATCCTCGACTCCGCCTCCGGCGCCATGGTGACTCCCCTCCCAGTCTGGACCAGTGTGGCCTCACCCCCTCCCCTTGGGCCATCCGACCCATCCCAGTATAGACCAGTAAGGCACCGAGTGGCCACCATGGACCCCCACCCGCCTGCCAGTTCATCCCAGTTCATCCCAGTCCACTCTTCGTCCATCCCAGGTTTCTCTGGTCACCCTCCCAGTGCTCTCGGTCCATCCCAGTCCCGCAGGTGTTGGTGCTTGGGGCTTGATGAGCTGATGCCTGTCAACGTGGAGCGGCTCAAACGGACCTCAGGGTGAGGGGGGCGCGGATTTGGGGGGATCCTGGGGGTCCTGAGTTGTCGTGGAGAAGGTTTTTGGGTTGATGGGGGGTCTGGGGGAGTCCTGGGGGCTGCTTTGGGTGCTTTGGGGGGTATTCGGGAGGTTTGGGCGGCCCATTTGAGGCATCAAAGAACCTGAGGAGGGTTTTGATAGCTCCTGGAGGTGGAGGGGGCCGTGGGGGTGAGCTGGCTGTCCCAGGGGGTTCCTGGCTGTCCCTCGATGTCCCTGGGGTGCCCTGGCTGTCACTTAGGTGTCCCTGGCAGTGCCCAGGCTGTCCCCTAGGTGTCACTGGGGGTGCCCTGGGTGTCCCTGGGGGTGCCCTGGCTGTCCCTAGGGTGCCCTGGCTGTCCCCTCGGTGTCCCTGGGGGTGCCCTGCCTGTCCCCTTGGTGTCCTTGGGATGCCCTGGTTGTCCCTAGGGTGCCCTGGCTGTGCCCTAGGTGTCGCTGGGTGTGCCCTGGGTGTCCCTGGGGGTGCACAGGGTGTCCCTGGGGTTCCCTGGCTGTCCCCTAGGTGTCCCTGGGCGTGCCCTGGGTGTCCCTGGGGGTGCACATGGTGTCCCTGGGGTTCCCTGGCTGTCCCCAAGGTGTCCCTGGGGGGGCCCTGGCTGTCCCCTAGGTGTCCCTGGGGTTGCCCTGGCTGTCTCTGGGGTGTCCTGGGGGTGCCCTTGGTGTCCCTGGGGGTGCACAGGGTGTCCCTGGGGTGCCCTCGCTGTCCCCTAGGTGTCCCTGGGGGTGCCCTAGGTGTCCCCTCGGTGTCCCCTGGGGGTGCCCTAGGTGTCCCTGGGGGTGCCCTGGCTGTCCCTACGGTGCCCTGGCTGTCCCCTAGGTGTCCCTGGGGGTGCCCAGGGTGTCCCTGGGGTACCCTGGCTGTCCCCAAGGTGTCCCTGTGGGTGCCCAGAGTGTCCCTGGGGGTGCCCTGGCTGTCCCCTAAGTGTCCCTAGGGAGTATCCTGGCTGTCCCGAGGGTTCCCTGGCTGTCCCATAGGTGTCCCTGGGGGGGCCCTGGCTGTCCCTGTGGGAGCCAAGGCTGTCCCTGGGGGTGCCCTGGCTGTCACCTAGGTGTCCCTGAGGGGGCCCTGGCTGTCTCCTAGGTGTCCTGGGGTGTCCCTGGGGTTCCCTGGCTGTCCCCTAGGTGTCCCTGGGGGGGGCCCTGGCTGTCCCCCTAGGTGACCCTGGGTGTGCCCTGTGTGTCCCTGGGGGTGCACAGGGTGTCCCTGGGGTTCCCTGGCTGTCCACTAGGTGTCCCTGGGGGGGCCCTGGCTGTCCCCCTAGGTGTCCCTGGGGGTGCCCTGGGTGTCCCTGGGGGTGCCCAGGGTGACCCTGGGGTTCCCTGTCTGTCCCCAAGGTGTCCCTGGGGGGTGCCCTGGGTGTCCCTGGGGTTCCCTGGCTGTCCCGTACGTGTCCCTGGGGTGCCCTGGCTGTCCCCTACGTGTCCCTTGGGGTGCCCCGGCTGTCTCCTAGGTGTCCCTGGGTGTGCCCTGGGTGTCCCTGGGGGTGCACAGGGTGTCCCTGGGGTTCCCTGGCTGTCCCGTTCGTGTCCCTGGGGGTGCCCTGGAGGTCCCCTAGGCGTCCCTGGGGGTGCCCTGGGTGTCCCTGGGGTGCCCTGGCTGTCCCCTACGTGTCCCTGGGGTGCCCTGGATGTCCCTGGGGCGCCCTGGGGTGCCCTGGCTGTCCCCTAGGTGTCCATGGGGGCCCTGGCTGTCTCCTAGGTGTCCCTGGGGTGCCCTGGGTGTCCCTGGGGTGCCCTGGGGCGCCCTGGCTGTCCCCTAGGTGTCCATGGGGGAGCCCTGGCTGTCCCCTAGGTGTACCTGGGG